>NW_026906974.1:220000-520000 GCF_033978795.1 Nerophis ophidion | reverse complement strand
TTGTTCCACCTGTGACTTGTCCTTGCCGGATACCAGCAGGGCCGAGTCATCCGCAAACAGGAACAATTCACAGTGGCATGCTGATGGCATGTCATTTACGTATATTAGGAACAGTAAAGGTCCTAGTATACTGCCTTGGGGGACTCCACAGCTTACTGAGAGGGGAGGGGCACCTCTACCACCTGTTTCTTCCCCTCCAAGTAAGATTGCATCCAGCTTGATGAGGTTTCATCGAATCCGATTGCTCTGAGCTTATCCAACAGTATAGCGTGGTTAACGGTGTCAAAGGCCTTCTGAATGTCCAGCATGACCATGCCGCAGTATTTGCCCGCGTCCACCTCATGTTTGATGTGGTCGCTCAGATAGAGAAGGCATGTGTCAGTGGAGTGCTTAGTTCTGAAGCCGGATTGGAATTTGTACATGAGTTTATTAGTAGCAAGGTATCTATCAACCTGTTCATAAACTATTTTCTCCATTACTTTGGAAATGGAAGTGAGAATAGAAACAGGTCGGTAGTTACCAGGTTCTAATTTGCTTCCTTTTTTATAAAGGGGGGTTACTCTTGCTATCTTGAAATCCTTGGGTACTTGGCCTTGTTTAATTGAGAGGTTTATTATATGAGTGATTATTGGGGAAATGGTGCTGGCAGAGTCCATGAGGAATCTGGAGGGGATATTGTCAAGGCCGGTGGTCTTGTTTGGGTGGAGCGCGCTCAATTTATTAAGCACCTCGTTAGCTGAGACCATTTCTAATTTGAAATTGTTGTTGACTACTCCGAGCTTTTTGTAGAAGGCTTTAATGTGTTCTACACCAAAGCGACCAGAATGTTGGGATAGCTTGTTTACGAGAGTTGTGGCTATGCTGGTGAAAAAGATGTTAAGTCTGCTTGCTATCTCTATTTTGTCATTGATATAATTTTTTTTTAAGGATTTAGTCAGGTTGTTTGTTTTATTTCTTAATTTATTGCATTGCTTTTTGAGCGTTGAAAGGAGTGATTTGAGGTTATTATTATTGGGTTGTTTATTTACTTAGGTTTTACACTTTTGGTATTCGAAATATTTTCTGTCCCTATCTTTTATGGCAGCTAATAGGTCTGGATTGATCCACGGTTCATAGCGGGCTTTGATCCTGACTGTTCTCATGGGAGCTATATAATTTAGTATCGCTAGGAACGCAGTTTTGAAGCCATCCCAAGCATCTTCAACCAGGTTGCTCGTGAGCACAGGGGACCAGTCCCACTCATCTAATTTGAGGTTGAAATGATCACTGTTGTATTTTTTAAGGGATCTGGATTGAGCTGTTATGTGGCCATTGGCTTTAGGTTTACTTATTTTGCGCGTGCAGAAGGTTATATAGTGGTCGCTAAAACCACAGATCATGACCCCACTATTTTTAATATTATGCCGGTCCGATGTGAGGATGAGATCTATGGTTGACTGGGTGGAAACACACACCCGTGTGGGGAGTGTTATTAGCTGGGAAAGAGCATGCAGATTACATAATTTGCTGTAAGATTTGAAGACAGGCGCATCTCTGCGTTGAATATCTGTGTTCAGATCTGCAGTTATAATAATCTCCATGTTTTCTACACCAGCTAAGCACTCCTCCAGGGCACCATAGAAATCACTCTGATTAGGGGGTCTGTATACAGTCCCTATTAGTACCGGCTTAGCGTTAGTGAATTTGATTTCTGCCCACACAGATTCAAGGGTATTGTGCTTGAGATCAGAGCGAGTTATGTATTTAATATCCTGGTGAATATACATACAAACACCACCACCATGTTTATTCCTGTCCTTTCTGATGACCGAGAAGTTTTCTATCTCTATCTCTGAATCAGAAACACTCTCATCTAATTTAGTTTCGGAGAAACACAGGATATTTACCTTATTTTTGTGGAACATTTCTCTGATTTGGTCGAGTTTATTTCCAGAGAGACTGTTCACATTAAGGTGGATGATGTGTAGCCCACCGGAACCAAAGACAACATCAGAGTCCGTTGGAGAGAAGTACTGTCCAGAAGATGGAGGGGTGTTGGTTGTTATTGAGGTTTCTGTGGCAAGACTTGGGGGAGGAAGAGAGGGAGAGTGGCCTATTGTTCGTCGTCCAGGTGATGGGGGAGCGGTGTGGTTGAAGAGGGGGAGGGGGGGCCAGGTAGGAGTGGTGGGGGTAGATGTGCTTTTCGCGGGTTTTGGTGAGGTTGAGAACAAAGACCATGGATCCACGAAGAGACCCCCGAAACCTGTGTAGGCTGTGGGGGGTCCAGGTGACGCGGTGATGACCCTCAAGGTTTCAGGAGAAGTTAGGAGGACCTCCGCGCTGCCGACTTTAATGGTGGCCAGGGAGTCGTCAGAAGCCGTTACGCCGTCCGCCGCTGAGCCGCTGTCCTCACCGGTGTCTGAGCAGTCTTCCTCCATCTCTGGGCCGCCAACCGCACCGATGTTCGGGGTGAAGTCCTCCGTCGTGCCGCCGACCGCTGGATCGCAGGTGAGCTCGTGTGATGGTGAACAAGTAGGAGCTGGCGTAGGTGGACAGCTAATGTTTTTAGCATAGCTCCGACGAGGTCCCGCAGCTACGCTAGCTTCCTCGGCGTCGTTAGCAACAACATTGCTAGGCTTCGCCTTCGACTGTGGATGAGAGAGAGAGTCAATCTGATGTGCAAACAACATCATGAAACTTCAGTATACCACAAATACAACTTGCTTCCGACAAAAAAGTATACACAATTGCTGTCTTCCTCGCTGATGAAACATGATAGCAACATGCATCTGCTAGCTCAGGATCGCCCCCACTTCTCAGTGTGGTGAGTTGGAGTATCAATCAATCAATCAATGTTTACTTATATAGCCCTAAATCACTAGTGTCTCAAAGGGCTGCACAAACCACTACGACATCCTCGGTAGGCCCACATAAGGGCAAGGAAAACTCACACCCAGTGGGACATCGGTGACAATAATGACCCAGTGGGACGTCGGTGACAATAATGACTATGAGAACCTTGGAGAGGAGGAAAGCAATGGATGTCGAGCGGGTCTAACATGATACTGTGAAAGTTCAATCCATAATGGATCCAACACAGTCGCGAGAGTCCAGTCCAAAGCGGATCCAACACAGCAATACAGTGCTGAAATCTGTATTTTCAAGGCCTACTGAAAGCCACTACTACCCACCACACAGTCTGATAGTTTATATATCAATGATGAAATATTAACATTGCAACACATGCCAATACGGCCTTTTTAGTTTACTAAATTGCATTTTTAAATTTCCCGGGAGTTTCTTCTTGAAAATGTCACGGAATGATGACGTGTACACAAGACGTCACAGGTTTTTAGGAAGTATGAGCGCTGCACACACACACAGCTAAAAGTTGTCTGCTTTAACGGCATAATTACACAGTATTTTGGACATCTGTGATGCTGAATCTTTTGCGATTTGTTCAATTAATATTGGAGAAGTCAAAGTAGAAAGATAGAGGAGGGAAGCTTTAGCCTTTAGCCACACAAACACACAGTGATTCCTTGTTTGAAATTCCCGGAGGCGAAGCTTTCCTATGGATCAGAGCGGTCAAGCGAACATGGATCCCGACCAAATGTCAACCAGCAGTTTTGGGTGAGAAAATTGTGGTAAAAAGTCGCCACTTACCGGAGATCAGTTGAGCTTGTGCCATCCATACAGCTGCCGTCGACTTCCTTCAAACACTGGCCTCAAGACACCCGTGGACACACCCCTCTGACTATCAGGTAATATTAAACTCACTAAAACACTAGCAACACAATAGAAAGATAAGGGATTTCCCAGGTTTATCCTGATAAATGTGTCTAAAAACATCAGAATCCGTCCCAATGCAATCGCCTTTTTTTTAAAACTTGATTTATTTATTTTTTTTCTAGTCCGTCGCTATCAATATCCTCAAACACAAATCTTTCATCCTCGCTCAAATTAATGGGGACATTGTCGTTTTCTCGGTCCAAATAGCTGTTTTTATTGGAGGCTCCGATTAAAAACAATGTGAGGATTTGAGGAGCCATCACACGGGTGACGTCATCGTCTGCGACTTCCGGTAAAGGCAAGGCTTTTCTATTAGCGACCAAAAGTTGCGAACTTTATCGTGGATGTTCTCTACTAAATCCTTTCAGCAAAAATATGGCAATATCGCGAAATGATGAAGTATGACACATAGAATGGACCTGCTATCCCCGTTTAAATAAGAACATCTCATTTCAGTAGGCCTTTAGGTCTTATGATCAAGGAATAATGAGGTCACACTGATATTAGAACATTAATGCTAAGGTTTCATCCAGTAGTGGACCGGTTATGTCTGATGATGATGATGATGATGAAGATGTATCTGTGCAAGTGAACAATTGGATCCACAAGGGACAACAACCCTTTCCACAGACTACACACACATCATAAACATCGATCTTCAAAACCTTCAACAATATATTTGAAGAAGACTTTAGAGTTGAAAGTGAAGATGTGATAGTGAAATAAGTACAAATGCAGCAATAAAAACAAGCAACTCCACTCACGATGACTCTAAAGTTCAGTGATGTGTTGCTAACTTCAGACTTTTTCTTCTTTGTTGATGTTTTGCAGGAGTTAACATTCATGATGTAATAATGCTGCTCAGTCCACATTTTGTTAACAATTTTATTCATTCATTCTTTTAATTGGATAATAACATCAATAAAAATGCAATGGAAGAAAATGTGTGAACAAAAAACAACTGTAAATAATAAGAAAGAAGTTCTCTCTTTAACAATGAGAAAATAAAATAAAATAGTACATGATATTCAATAAATGCACACAACTTAAAAAGTAATTCCAGAACAACATAGAATAACAGTAGAAGATGAGAGGCACTACATACAACATAAAATATACATTCATATTAAACATGCTGTGTTTTAAAGTACATTTAGCACAATCACTGCTTAAGTGTTTTTAAATCCCTGCAGCTTCCATGACTGTTACACACTTGTGTTTACTGACCTTATTCTTAACCCTGAATGTTTTATCGCACACAGTGCAACTAAACGGTTTCTCTCCAGTGTGTGTTCTCATGTTTCTGGTCATGACAAGCTTTGTGGAGAAACTCTTCTTACAAACTGGGCAAGTAAAAGGTTTCTCTCCAGTATGTGTTCTCATGTGCGTGGACATGTTAAGCTTTCTGGAAAACCTCTTCTTACAAAGAGAGCAAGTAAAAGGTTTCTCTCCAGTGTGTGTTCTCATGTGTCTTTTCATTTGCTCATTTATGGAGAATCTTTTGGGACACACTGAGCATGGAAAAGGTTTCTCTCCAGTGTGTCTTCTCATGTGTGTGGTCATGTGTTGCTTTCTAGAGAAACTCTTCTTACAAACAGAGCAAGGAAAAGGTTTCTCTCCAGTGTGTGTTCTCATGTGTCTGGTCATGGCAGACTTAATGGAGAAACTCTTCTTACAAACAGAGCAAGTAAAATGTTTCTCTCCAGTGTGTGTTCTCATGTGTGTGGTCATGTGTTGCTTTGTGGAGAAACTTTTTTTACAAACAGAGCAAGTAAAAGGTTTCTCTCCAGTATGTATTCTCTTGTGTCTTATAAAATCAGTCTTCAGTCTAAATGATTTCCCACATTGAGAGCAGTCAAAGTGTTTGTTGTTAGTGTGATGTCTTGTATCACCTTTACAGTCATTTTTACTCTCCAAAGGTTTTTGGATGTGGTCACTGTGATCAGAAGAGTCTGACATCGTCTGGTCCATGTCTGACAGAGGAGCAAAGATGCTGTCTGGTTCTGACTTTATATCTTCACAATGCTCTCCATCAGCTTCTGTGATGTGTTGACTTACAAGCTCCGCCCCTCTGTTCTCCTCACTTTGATTGTGATGAAGCTGTAAGGACTGAGCTTCATCTTCATCATTATCCTCCACCAACATTTGAAGCTGCTTCCACAGTTCCTCCTCTTCTTCTTTAATGTGGGAGGGGGTCTGTAGCTCCTTCTGTCCCACACTGGAGCTCCACTCCTGCTGCTTGGAGGGAATCTCTTCATGACTCTCTGCTGACACCTGCTGGACGTCTGCAGAACATAAAACACAAATGAGGTGTTACTGTATTGAAGTTTGCAGTATTCAAACTATTCACATGTGAGCTAGGCCAAACAGACAGTGATGGGCAAGCGACCTGGAAAATGTAGTAAGCTAAGCTACAAGTTACTCTCCATTAAATGTAGCTAAACTATCCTCAGAGAATTGTAGCAAGCTACACTACATGCTACACTGCAAAAGTAGCTTGCCACATCAAAGCTACATTTAACAGCATTTCTATCTATTGGCCCACATGTATAATATCAGTGTTAATGTAACTGAGAGTGTACACATGGACCCAGTGAGAGAACTACATGTCTTCAACTCATCACTGAGCTTGTTCCACCACTTAACTCCTAAAACTGTGATCCATTTGCATTTTATATCCCTTCTTACTTTACCTATTTCAAAAATCAATACCCCCCGTAAATGATAGTTTTCTCCTCTTAATTGAAATAACCTAAGAATACAAGCTGGAAGACTGTTGCTGTAAACATTTCCACAAACTTCAACACAATATGTTAAATATGGAAAAATAAAAGAATAATATAACTGTGGAGAGGGGCGTGGCCTACGTGTTCCCTGCGGGCGGGGCGTGTGCAGGGGCCGGCCAGGAAGCAGCATACAGGTGAGCAGATACCTCAGCTGGAGCGAGTGATCCAATCACCTGTTCCCTTTATCAGCAGCGTTGGAAATCTTGAGGGGAAAGATGATGAGAGTGACGGAGAGAGAAAGACACACACGGCGAGATACAGTGAACAAACTAGAGAGCACTGGACTGATGCAGTTGCATGTACTGCCATCAATAAAAGTGTAAATCACTGAGACCGAGTGTGGTGATTCCAGCCAAACAACGGGGGATCTGGGACAGAGACCTTCCACAGTGGCGCCCAACTAAGGACGAATCCAGGAAAGATGTCGGCACCAAACCCCTTGGAAGCGCTTGGACAAGTGCTGGCGCAAGTATCAGCAGCAAGTCAGCAACAATCGCGACATGAAACGCATGGTAGAGGGGGAGGATCCTCAAACAATCCTGGACGTGTTCGTGGCGTCAAACAGGTGGCCGGAAGAAGAGTGGGGAGCCAAACTGCTGCCGCTCCTGGTGGGGGAGGCGCAGCGGGCGGTGTTGAGTCTCTCGGCATCTGCCCACCTGCAATACACCAACCTCTGTTAAGCCATCCTGGACCGGATCGGCAGCAGCTGACGCTGATTTAGAGTGATGACGCTGGAGCCAGAAGACCGAGCGTTCGTGTTCGCCTACCGGCTGAGGGACGCAGCGACCCGCTGGCTCCGGCCCAATGGACAGGATCCAGGTGTGCTGGAAAGCATCGTTTTGGAGCGGTTCCTGGACGCCATCCCGGCTAGGACATGAGCGTGGGTGAGATACCACAGCCCCCCGAGCGTAAAAGCAGCGGTGAGGTTGGCGGAGGAACACCTAGCAGTGCAGAGGGAGGCAACCCCGAGGACGGCCGCAGGATCCACCCCAGCACCCCGGCGTCAACTCGCCCCGCGATGGGGGGGTATGGAGCGGGCAAGATCACCCGGGCATAAAGACCAGGTTTTCCTGGTGGCCACACAAACACTTACACACACACACGCAGGCACGCACACACACACCACTAACGTTGGGACACGGGTTAACAATAAATCTGATGTGTGCATGTTCCAGGTTCCCAGTGCTGCGGCGAGAGGGCTTCCCTCGCAGAGGGCACCTCAACTTCCAGGGCTGGTGTGCTGGGGGTGCAGACAACCCGGTCACGTGCACAGGGATTGCTCCATGATGGAGGTGGGGCAGGCAATGCGGGTTGTCGAGCCGCCAGCACCCGCCCCCGATCCAGGAGAGACGTGCTACGTCCCGGTAAGAGTACAAGGGGGTACATATCGGGCGATGGTGGACTCGGGCTGTAAGCAGTCCCTGATCCACCAAAACCTGGTTCGACCCGATGGCTTAACATTTGGGGTATGACGAGACACTTAATCGAGTCATGGTCCAATTCTATTGGCCAGGCCTCCGGGCGGATGTGCGCCGGTGGTGCGCAGCCTGGCCAGACTGCCAGCTGGTGAATCCAGCGGCCACTCCACGGGCACCGTTACGCCCATTATCGCTCATAGAGGTTCCATTCAAGAGAATTGGCCCGAGTACACGGGGACATCGTTTTGTTTTAGTCCTGGTGGATTACGCATCGCGGTATCCCGAAGCAAAGCCTTTGCGCTCTATCTCCGCCAAAAGTGTCGCGCAAGCACTGTTTCAGGTCATCTCCCAAGATGGAATCCCAAAAGAGATTCTGACTGACCGGGGCACGTCCTTTATGTCACGCATTATATAAAAGAACTGTACGGATTATTGGGGATAAAAGCGATCCGCACCAGCGTGTACCTGCCACAAACGGATGGACTGGTGGGGAGATTGAATAAAACGCTGAAAACAATGAGCCGTAAATGTATGCACAAGAACAAACATAATTGGGTAAATGGTTGGATCCCCTCATGTTTGCGATGCAGGAGGTACCCCAGGCCTCACTTGGTTTTGCACCGTGTGAGTTATTGTACGGCCGGAGGCCTCGCGGAGTCTTGGACGTCATTAAAGAAAGCTGGGAGGAGGGTCCAAGCTCCAGCAAAAATTAGTTACAGTACGTCCTTGACATGCGAGCAAAACTCCACCAGGTGGGGCGCTTGTCACGTGAGAATTTTCTCCGTGCCCAAGAGCGTCAGCGGCGCAAGTATAACCGGGGAACCCAACTGCATAAATTCACACCGGGAGAGAAAGTGCTTGTATTGCACCGCTCGGCCTGAATCGGGCGGTGGAGGCATGTGGAGAGGGGCGTGGCCTACGCCTTCCCTGCGGGCGGGGCATGTGCAGGGATTGGCCACGAAGCAGCAGACAGGTGAGCGGATACCTCAGCTGGAGCGAGTTATCTAATCACCTGTTCCTTTATCAGCAGCGTTGGAGATCTTAAGGGGAAAGATGATGAAAGTGACGGAGAGAGAAAGACACACACGGCGAGATACAGTGAACAAACTGGAGAGCACTGGACTGATGCAGTTGCATGTACTGCCATCAATAAAAGTGTAAATCACTGAGACCGAGTGTGGTGATTCCAGCCAAGCAAAGGAGGATCTGGGACAGAGACCTTCCACAATAACATTCGCAGACATGTCTTATTCGGCATGTTTTACTTTATAAAGAGAAGCAATGGATTTGGATATTTTTCCCTTTACTGTATTTTTCGGATTATAAATCGCTCCGGAGAATAAGTCGCACCGGACGAAAATGCATAATTAGAGAAGGCATTGATTGATTGATTGATTGATACTTTTATTAGAAGATTGCACAGTACAGTACATATTCCCTACAATTGACCACTAAATGGTAACACCCCAATAAGTTTTTCAACTTGTTTAAGTCGGGGTCCACGTTAATCAATTCATGGCAAAAAAACACATATAAGCCGCACTAAAGTATAAGTTGTATTTTTGGGGGGAAATGTATTTAAATAAAATCCAACACCAAGAATAGAAATTAGATAGGCAATTTAAAATAAATAAAGAATAGTGAACAACAGACTGAATAAGTGTAGGTTATATGAGGCATAAATAACCAACTGAGAAGGTGCCTGCTGTGTTAACCTAACATATTATGCTAAGAGTCATTCAAATAACTATAACTTATAGATCATGCTATACATTTACCAAACTATCTGTCACTCCTAATCGCTAAATCTCATGAAATCTTCTTCCTCGGTGTCGCTTCTAAACAACTCTGCCAACTCGAAAGTAGACAATGTGCGGCTTCCTCTTCTATCGGTACGTCTAGGCACTTATGTGAATAAGATAAATAATATTTTTTGATATTTTACAGTAATGTGTGAATAAGTTTCACACATAAGTCCCTCCAGAGTATAAATCGCACCCCTGGCCAAACTATGAAAAAGAAATGTGATTTTTTAATCCGAAAAATACGGTATATATTCAACATAATTTATTATCAATTATTCTTCCCAATAATTTAGTTTCGTATACTCTATCAATTTCCAATTGATTTAGTTTTGCTTCACAATTTGTCCTTGCACCACTTAACACCACAAATTAAGTTTTCTTATCATTTAAATGATAACTTATAAATATCAAAACATTTTTTTAGCTGAATCAACTCAACTTCTATTAACCTCAACACTTCCTTCAAGTATTCTCCTGAACAATATACATGTGTATCATCTGCAAACATAATACATTTTAATCTATTAGATACTGAACAAATATCATTTAAATAACGAGCCTTGTGGAACCACACACACACACACACACACACACACACACTTGCATGTATAAATATATTATATATATACAAACCCCGTTTCCATTTGAGTTGGGGAATTGTGTTAGATGTAAATATAAACGGAATACAATGATTTGCACATTCTTTTCAAGCCATATTCAGTTGAATATGCTACAAAGACAACATATTTGATGTTCAAACTGATAAACATTTTTTTTTTTGCAAATAATCATTAACTTTAGAATTTGATGCCAGCAACACGTGACAAAGAAGTTGGGAAAGGTGGCAATAAATACTGATAAAGTTGAGGAATGCTCATCAAACACTTATTTGGAACATCCCACAGGTGTGCAGGCTAATTGGGAACAGGTGGGTGCCATGATTGGCTATAAAAGCAGCTTCCATGAAATGCTAAGTAATTCACAAACAAGGATGGGGCGAGGGTCACCACTTTTTAAGCAATTTGTCGAAAAGCTTTAGAACAACATTTCTCAACGAGCTATTGCAAGGAATTTAGGGATTTTACCATCTACGGTCCGTAAAATCATCAAAAGGTTCAGAGAACTTGGAGAAACAGTCCTGTCGCATGTGTTACATTTGTCCGATATTTAAATGTTTTTTAGTAAAATAAAGCCACACTTTCGACCGTCGACGCCCGATATCCATGCTTGACTGACTCGCTCGGCTACATAGGCTCGGCTATGCTAACACTTCCGGCGGTGGGCGCTTCTTCGTTGGTGTTCAGCGGCTTCTTCTTCCGGGTCGGCGGACATATCATTTGTTTCCGGTCGGCGGACTGGGTATCGAAACTAGGAATCGAAATTTAAACTTTTGAACAATTCCGGGAGAATCTGAAAGTTAGTCCCGGTTCCAATCGATACTCGATACCCAACCCTAGTCACGGGGGCAGCAGCCTAAGCAGGGAAGCCCAGACTTCCCTCTCCCCAGCCACTTCGTCCAGCTCTTCAAAGGGAATCCCGAGCCGTTCCCAGGCCAGCCGGGAGACATAGTATTCCCAACGTGTCCTGGGTCTTCCCCGTGGCCTCCTACCGGTTGGACGTGCCCTAAATCCTGACCAGATGCCCGAACCACCTCATCTGGCTCCTCTCCATGTGAAGAAGCAGCAGCTTTACTTTGAGTTCCTCCCGGATGACAGAGCTTCTCACCCTATCTCTAAGGGAGAGCCCCGCCACACGGCGGAGGAAACTCATTTCAGCCGCTTGTACCCGTGATCTTATCCTTTTGGTCATGAGCCAAAGCTCATGACCATAGGTGAGGATGCGAACGTAGATCGACCGGTAAATTGAGAGCTTTGCCTTCCGGCTCAGCTCCTTCCTCACCACAATGGATCGGTACAACGTCCGCATTACTGAAGACGCCTCACCGATCCGCCTGTCGATTTCACGATCCCCTCTTCCCTCACTCGTGAACAAGACTCCTAGGTACTTGAACTCCTCCACTTGGGGCAGGGTCTGCCCCCCAACCCGGAGATGGCATTTCACCCTTTTCCGGGCAAGAACCATGGACTCAGACTTGGAAGTGCTGATTCTCATTCCGGTCGCTTCACACTCGGCTGCGAACCGATCCAGTGAAAGCTGAAGATCCTGGCCAGATCAAACCATCAGGACCACATCATCTGCAAAAAGGAGAGACCTAATCCTGTGGCCACCAAACCGAAACCCCTCAACGCCTTGACTGCGCCTAGAAATTATTTCCATAAAAGTTATGAACAGAATTGCTGACAAAGGACAGCCTTGACGGAGTCCAACCCTCACTGGAAATGTGTTTGACTTACTGCCGGCAATGCAGACCATGTTCTGACACTGATCATACAGAGAGTGGACCGCCACAATAAGACAGTCCGATACCCCATACTCTTTGAGCACTCCCCACAGGACTTCCCGAAGGGACACGGTCGAATGCCTTCTCCAAGTCCACAAAGCACATGTAGACTGGTTGAGCAAACTCCCATGCACCCTCAAGGACCCTGCCGAGCGTATACAAAGCTGGTACACAGTTCCACGACCAGGATGAAAACCACAGTGTTCCTCCTGAATCCGAGGTTCGACTATCCGGCGTAGCCTCCTCTCCAGTACACCTGAATAAACCTTACCGGGAAGGCTGAGTAGTGTGATCCCACGTTAGTTGGAACACACCCTCCGGTCCCCCTTCTTAAAGAGAGGGACCACCACCCCGGTCTGCCAATCCAGAGGTACCGCCCCTGATCTGATCCGTACCATACACGGTGTTGACATTGCACTGCTTCCCCTTCCTGAGGCGGCTGAAGGTGGTCTAGAATCGCTTCAAAGCCGCCTGGAAGTCGTTTTCCATGGCTTCGTCTCCTATGTTTGAGTCTTTGCCTCCGCGACCGCTGAATAGGCACACCGCTTGGCCTGTCGGTACCTGTCCACTGCCTCCGGAGTCCTATGAGCCAAAATAACTCGATAGGTCTCCTTCTTCAGCTTGACGGCATCCCTCACTGCTGGTGTCCACCAACAGGTTCTGGGATTACCGCCGCGACAAGCACCAACTACCTTGTGGCCACAACTCCAATCAGCCGCCTCCGCAATAGAACATGTTCCACTCGGACTCAATGTCCAGCACCTCCGTCGTGACATGTTCAAATTTCTTCCGGAGGTGGGAATTGAAACTTTCTCTGACAGGAGACTGCCAGACGTTCCCAGCAGACCCTCACAATGCGTTTGGGCCTGCCAAGTCAGTCCGGCATCCTCCCCCACCATCGCAGCCAACTCCCCACCAGGTGGTGATCGGTAGAAAGCTCCGCCCCTCTCTTCACCCGAGTGTCCAAAACATAAGGCCGCAAATCCGATGACACAACTACAAAGTCGACCATGGAACTGCGGCCTAGGGTGTCCTGGTGCCAAGTGCACATATGGACACCCCTTATGTTTGAACATGGTGTTTTTTATGGACAAACTGTGACGAGCACAAAAGTCCAATAACAAAACACCACTCGGGTTCAGATCCGGGCGGCCATTCTTCCCAATCATGCCTCTCCAGGTTTCACTGTTGTTGCCAACATGAGCGTTGAAGTCCCCCAGTAGGACAAGGGAATCACCCGGGGGAGCACTCTCCAGTACTCCCTCGAGTGTACCCAAAAAGGGTGGGTACTCTGAACTGCTGTTTGGTGCGTAAGCACAAACAACAGTCAGGACCCTTCCCCCCCACCCGAAAGCGGAGGAAGGCTACCCTTTCGGCCACTGGGTTGAACTCCAACGTGCAGGCTTTGAGCCGGGGGGCAACAAGAATTGCCACCCCAGCCCGTCGCCTCTCACTGCCGGCAACGCCAGAGTGGAAGAGAGTCCATCCCCTCTCGAGAAAAGTGGTTCCAGAGCCCTTGCTGTGCGTCGAAGTGAGTCCGACTATATCCAGCCGGAACTTCTCCACTTCACGCACTAGCTCAGGCTCCTTCCCCCCAGTGAGGTGACGTTCCACGTCACAAGAGCTAGCTTCTGTAGCCGAGGATCGGACCGCCAAGTGCCCTGCCTTCGGCTGCCGCCCAGCTCACATCGCACTCGACCTCTATAGCCCCTGCTATGGGTGGTGAGCCCATTGGAGGGGTGACCCACATTGCCTCTTTGGGCTGTGCCCGGTCGGGGCCCATGGGAACAGGCCCGGCCACCAGGCGCTCGCCATCGTGCCCCACCTCCGGGCCTGGCTCCAGAGCGGGGCCCCGGTGACCCGAGTCTGGGCGAGGGAAATCTGGGTCCATGATTTTTCTTCTTCACAGAGGTCTTCGAGCTGCTCTTTGTCTGATCTCTCAACTAGGACCTGCTTGCCTTGAGAGACCCTACCAGGGGGCATAAAGCCCCCGGACAACATAGCTCCTAGGATCTTTTGGACACTCAAACTCCTCTACCACGATAAGGTGGCAGCTCAGAGAGGAGGTCATACCAAAGACTATAAAAAATTAGAATATATATATTTTTTTTATTGTCATACCAAAGACTATAAAAAAATGTGACCCATTACCTCCCTTCTTGGCGCTCAGCATCAAAGGTTGTAATTGGGGGTTATATCACCATAAATGATTCGTGGGCGCGGCACCGCTGCTGCCCACCTCCACCTCACTTCCCAGGGGGTCAAGGGGATGGGTCAAATGCAGAGAACACATTTCAACACACCTAGTGTGTGTGTGACAATCATTGCTACTTTAACTTAAACTTAAACTTTTTTTAATGGATCGCCAGGAGGACGGTTGATAAAATATGGCCGTGACTCGTCGTGAGAAAAGTGTGTTCACTTCAAAATGACACCTTGTGAGTGAATTTGAAAATAAAACATTGTTATGAAACAAACTTTTGTGTGGTGTTGCTTCCTTATTTGTCATCATTTAGCGCTGATTTTAACGTGTAGTGGCAGCAGCTGAACTGAATGTCACACCGTGTCATAATTAAATTGGTCAGCCCGAACAACAGATAGCAGTATCATTAAGAAATAATAATAATGGGTTAGATTTATTTTGCACTTTTCTATATACTAGACCAGGGGTCGGCAACCCGCGGCTCCGGAGCCGCATGCAGCTCTTTGGCCACTCTGATGAGGCTCAGCTGCACATGGCTCAGCTGCATAATCACCGACCCCCTCCCCCCCGTCATTGTTTTGGGGGGTTTCCGGATTTTGGTGCCTCTCCCGGGGCTATCATTCTCGGACTTTCACTCGGACTACAATAGTGAGGGCGTGCCATGACAGCTTTACTTTTAACGTCCTCTACAATATGTCATCACCCGCCTTTACACCATGTTATCTGCGTGCCGGCCAGACGCATGCATCTCGCTGCTCCCATCGTCACACGTACGAGATTGCAAGGGATATAGTCAACAGTCATACAGGTTACACTGAAGGTTGTGATATAAACAACTTTAATACTCTTACTAATATGCGCCACACTGTGAACCCACACCAAACAAGAATGAAAAACACATTTCGGGAGAACATCCTCACAGTAACACAACATAAACGCAACATAACAATTACCCAGAAACTTTTGCATCCATGACTCTTTCAGGCTATATTATACACGTCCGCGCCCCCAACTCCGCCCACCTCAACAGACGCATGGAGGGGGGGGGGGGCGGGGTTTGGTGCTAGCGGGGTGTAAAATATAGCCTGAAAGAGTCATGGAAGATTGGGATTCTGGGTATTTGTTATGTTGCGTTTATGTTGCCACAATAGAGTTTATGCCAATTTATTGTGGCATGTTTTGTAGGGTAAAATAATCCCACACAGCTGACATTTTTACCGTAACTTTTAATTCACACGGTTAGAACACAGACCTGTGAAGTTTTGAAGGTGTTCTGGAATATGCAGAACGGAGTTTAGGGAGCAGCAGAAGAGTGGAATGTATTATTTAAATCGGTGCGTTGGAAAACGTGGACCAGAGTTTTTTTAAAAACTGGATCTGGATCGGCATTTTCCCATGCCTTGCCGATATGCATTTTTTGGCAAATACTGGCGGCTGATCCGATCCAAATATTGGATCGGGACAACCCTAATGTGTACACAGCATTACCCTTCTCGCTTAGCTTCTACTCAAACAATTAGCCAGTCACTGTGGATTTCAGTTCAACAACTGAGGCGGCATAGCTCAGTTGGTAGAGCGACCGTGCCAGCAACTTGGGGGTTGCAGGTTCGATTCCCGCTTCCCCCATCCTAGTCACTGCCGTTGTGTCCTTGGGCAAGACACTTTACCCACCTGCTCCCAGTGCCACCCACACTGGTTTAAATGTAACTTAGATATTGGGTTTCGCTATGTAAAGCATGTTGAGTCAATAGAGAAAAGCGCTATATAAATATAATTCACTTCACTTCACAACTGAAAATACTTCAATAAAGTTATGTTTCCAATGCTCATCGTTGTGCTCATTCATGTCGATGGTGTCATGGTCCACGTCTTGGACCATGTCATACTCTGGTTTTGTTTCTGTTTTGTTATCATCCTGTGTTGTATTTGGCTCTCTTAGGTCCCGGTGGCACTTCCTGGTTTGTTTCTGTTGTCCTAGCAACGCATTTGTGTCACCTGCTTCCCGTGTGATCACGCACACCTGCCCCTGATTTATCTCCTTATTTAAGACCGCTTTTGTTGGACATTGGCTCTCGGACTGTAGTTTGCTATACGCAACAGATGAAGTCGCATTCCCGCATGTTGAGAAAATACTTTTGTTATTAGATTAGCGTCCATGCTATTTTGTTTGTCTGCTTGTCCCTAGTTTACATACCAGTGCTTTTTGTTCATTCTAGCTCCCACGCTAGTTCTGTTGGTTTTTGTTAGTGCCTTTGTGCCAGTGTCTTTGGTTCACGCTGTGTTCCATCCTCCGCTGCACACACGAGAGAACAACTCTTCACCACGATGCCAGCGAAACGTCACAGATGGGGTTTTAACTTTAAGGGGACCGCGTGCGGTAAAGAAATATAGTCCGTTGGCGAGCATGAAAAAATACTATGAATGTCTTTCTTCGTTGCTCAAACGACGCCTGCGCATACATGCTGCTTCTGGTGAGTCAAAATGCAGGGAAAGGGAACACAAAAATGCCACAAAAGAAAAAGATCAAATCTGTTATTGCTGCTCAGCAGAAATCTGCAGTTCATATTTTGTGCTTCCAATCAACGTTCTCTCTAATCCTGTGCAATTGCGCACTGCTAATGTGTCCTCTGCACACGGCAAATCTATGCCACTCCAAAATCTAACTAAAAAATAAGCGCATACCAATTTTCAATGTAACTGACGGCCACAACAGAGAAAAACGTTTTCATCATCACCGTTCAATTATTGGAACGTCTGTCGAAACGCTCGAAGGAGGACATGAATTCCGGCGATCCCTTTATTGAGCAAAATTTTTGTCGGCCACAAACACGTGACCAAAACATTGGTAAAAAAGTTCCTATCTAGCAAAATTGGACATTTTCTGCCGCACAAACCAGACCAAAACCAAGTTTGTCATTTCAATAGCAGCCGCTCGCACTTTCCCACGTGCACCAACACATGCACTAATGGCACTTAGCCAGTCATGCCTTTACAGACACACAAAAAGCTATAACAATCAAATGTGTGCTTATTCTAGTGTCATTTATTAAGAATCCTAATTTATAAATATTAATCAAGAAATGCTGTTATTTTAAAGAAATACTTATACAAATATAAGATGAGATGCTACCTCAGTAGAAGCATTTAAGTCTCACCTTAAAACTCATCTGTATACTCTAGCCTTTAAATAGACCTCCTTTTTAGACCAGTTGATCTGCCGCTTCTTTTCTTTCTCCTATGTCCCCCCCCCTCCCTTGTGGAGGGGGTCCGGTCCGATGACCATGGATGAAGTACTGGCTGTCCAGAGTCGAGACCCAGGATGGACCGCTCGTCGGGACCCAGGATGGACCGCTCGCCTGTATCGGTTGGGGACACCTCTACGCTGCTGATCCGCCTCCGCTTGAGATGGTCTCCTGTGGACGGGACTCTCGCTGCTGTCTTGGATCCGCTTTGAACTGAACTCTTGCGGCTGTGTTGGAGCCACTATGGATTGAACTTTCACAGCATCATGTTAGACCCGCTCGACATCCATTGCTTTCGGTCCCCTAGAGGGGGGGGGGGGTTGCCCACATCTGAGGTCCTCTCCAAGGTTTCTCATAGTCAGCATTGTCACTGGCGTCCCACTGGATGTGAATTCTCCCTGCCCACTGGGTGTGAGTTTTCCTTGCCCTTTTGTGGGTTCTTCCGAGGATGTTGTAGTCGTAATGATTTGTGCAGTCCTTTGAGACATTTGTGATTTGGGGCTATATAAATAAACATTGATTGATTGATTGATTGATATATATTATACAATCACAAAGTTACAGGAATGTACAGTACACATGATCCCATGCTTACATCTCATTGTGCAACATGTGAATGTTTTAGCGGGAACTAAATGTCATACCTGAAAGGGTACAATTTGTTTCCAAAGCAGGACCCCTACCCAGACATACAATACTAGTACACAGCTCATGAAAAAACTATATTTTTTGTTACTGTCATTGTAAGTGGTCTAAAACACTATTAGTAGAAAACAATCTCATGGAAATTAATGCTGTCATTTGATTATGATAATAAGAAATGTCACTTATTCAGGCAGGTTAGAAATAAGTTCATAATTTTAAAAGAGACTCAACTGTTTGCAAATTGTGCTCTTACATTTTTCCAACAAAAAAATTAAGACCACCAAAGGACATGTTTTGTTACCATTAGTGGTTTAACAGAACATTTTAGTGTCTATATTCCCCACAATTTATAATTATATTGAATCTATATTCAATGATAGCTAGCGTTAGATCAGGGGTCTGCAACCTGCGGCTCTGGAGCCACATGAGGTTCTTTCATGCCTCCCTGGCTCCCTTTGGCTTTGAAACCGAATGTCAACAAATAATGGTTACTTGATCTATTATATTTCATTTTATTTAGTTAGTTCATTTGAATTTTACAATTGTAATTTTGGAGAGTTTCTGGGATCTTGTCATAGGGAAATAAAACCCATGTGAATATATTGTGGATGTAAATGTATGTCACAGCCCTTATGCGACATCTCTTGCTGCCATGCAATTGTATTGTTTTTAGCGGTCAACCCCTAGCAATGACGGATCAAAAAGACAAACATTTTATTTACTTACATTTTTATTAATTTGCTGTTTTTATTGATGACCAGGTAGTTGTTTTCAATTTTTAGTCAAATAAATATGCTGTAGTTGTATGCTTTCAGAATGTTGGAATGAGTTGATTTTTATTTTTGTATTCATTAATAAGGGAAGGAACAGTGTATTTTGTTTCTAATGTTCAAAATAATTTGATGATTTGCTTTGTTATACCCAGAAATAAATCAAATACATGTTTGATGTCATTAGTGTAACACAACTATAAGTGGTGTTATCGTCATTTTAGGAATCTAACAAGAGTTTGTGGCTCTAGGTGGGTTTTATTTGGGGGAAACAGGCTAAAATGGCTCTTTGTATGCTGAAGGTTGCCGACCCCTGCGTTAGGTCAACACACAAAGCTAATGTGCGTGTACATGTTACGTATGTGTGGAGTTGCATCATTTTGTGCTAAAAGCCATATTCTGCTTTCATGAATAAATGTTTGCCTTTTAGACCTTGTGTTAACATTATCTGATTTTTTACCTAATTTAAACAAATCACCGTTCCTAAACCTATCAGCGTCACTTCTCATTCTGGCATGTGTATGCGTGGCATTATGATCAGTAATGGACATGCATGTGCTGTCATTCATGTTATGTTACTGATACATGCTAGTGGACTATACTTTTATAGTATTACTTGGCTATAAAAAGCTGAATGAGGTCTTATTAGTATGAGTGCACATGTGTGTTACTGTATATTGTTGTTTGAGTGCTAATATTATAATTGTTATATAGAACACTTCGTATTACTTTTAAATTTTTACTGTGCCACCAAATGTTTATAGTATTAAATGAAAACATTTGCTAGCAAAAAAGCAAGGCGTACATCCCATATCATTGAATGTATATTCTATCAGGACAACAACAACATGACTGCAAAGTGTTAGTTGCTTCTCTCGGACTGTTTCTGTGTACGTGCACACGCTCCCAGTGTGTGTACGAGACAGCAGTAAGTGACAAGCATGAACGCCAAACTAATTCCTAACCAGTTTTATTCAATTTAATTATCCATCCATTTTGTACCACTTGTCCCCTTCGGGGTCGCTGGAACCTATCTCAGTTAGTAATTGTGGAAAAAAATGGACATTTAAAAATATGTATATGTTCTGTTAAACCACTAATAGTAACATAAGCAAGCTGGTGACGATCGAGTTATATTTTTTTGTAAGAATAAAACTAACTTTAAGCAATTTGCAAACGGACACTTTAATTTTAGCTGTTGTATTGATTTGCTGACTACCTCTGTAACAAAACCTAGGAATGTTTTCTGTTGATTATCCATGTTCTTCTTTAGTTACAATACTCTGTTCCATGAATCTTCTTTCATCTGCATGCCAGATTGTTTACTTTCACTTGACAAGGCTACTCCATTCACTTCAATCATACCAAATGTCCATTTCTTGTTAACAATCAAATATAAAGTTAGTAAACATTTGAGAGTAAGAAGCAAACAAACCTGTTCTGTGTAACACAACTTGATGTTTCTTGAAAACAGCGTCCAGTAGTTGATAGTTTTCCTCCTTTGTTCTAGAAAGTTCCGCCTCGTATTCTGCTATCGTTCTTTCCAACACTACAAATATTTCTTCAACGGCAGCAGTTAGTCGCTGATCCACCAACGCTCTCAACATTTGTAATGTAGACATTTTCACACAATCACAACACTTTACTCTCACACTTGATCTCTACTTAGCGATGTGTTGATAACTTCTGTGTCTTCTGTTAGCAGCTAACAAGCTAAGCTAACTAGCCAGCTAAGCTAACTAACAAGCAAAGATAGCACGAGAAGCGGCACAGTGCTTCTAGCGCATCGAGACCACTTTATCCTTAACTAAAGAATCAAATATGTATGTTATACGACGTAAATATTTCAAACTGTAGAACAAATAATAAGACTGACTTATTAGCGTCCTGCTCGCGGCTTTCTGTGTCGATGTGCTTTCACGACAGTTAGCACACTTGACGTTACAAGGCAGTCCTGCTCTGTTCTGCTGCCTTCCATTTACGCCAGAAGCTGGGAATGACGTCACAGCCGAGTGGAGGAGGAGAAAACACAGAGGCTATTTTCACATGAATGTATCTTCAAGACACTTGACAAATTTGGCTTCGGCAATTTTTTTCTGCAAAACAATGAAGACTTTGTCCTGCAATGGTAATAGCTCCATAACGCTCAACTCTGCTAAATAGCATTCTATTTTAGTTACATTATTTTACAACACCCTGGCGCTGATTTGTACTGTTTTTGTACTTATTTTGATTATTATTATGTATCGATTGTTTGTAAATGTTGCAGTTTTATAAATAAAGGTTTATAAAAAAAATAAACAAAGGAAGGCAGCAGAACAGAGCAGTACTGCCGATTCTTGGTCCGCGGTCGCTGGAGACGAAGCGGTCGGTGGAAGCTTCCGGAAGGAGAGACGCGGAACTACCAAACATTTGGAGTGAATTTGGCGGCGGCGAGAGTGTCTAAATCTGTTTTGGCGGTTGAGCATAAGCTGTTTTGTGACTGGATGGAGATGGAAGGGGATAGTGACGGGATGTATGAGGATAGTATGGAAATGGATAGGACTTGAGGGGAGAGAGGAAAGAAGGGGAGAGGAGGGAGTGAAGGAAAGTCGAGTGCTAAAAGAGTGCATGAAGACCATGAAGAGGTTGATAAGAGGAAAAGGGTTATGGTGGATGAATATAAGATCATTTATACATTTAAATCAAACCAAGATATGAATGACATTAGTTTGATGACACTGGTTGAGGGATTAAAGAAGGACATTGGAGAGGTGGAGTTAGCGAAGGTGCTCAGGGACGGACGGCTGTTGATTAAATACAAAAATGGAGAGCAAAAGAACAAAGCAATGCGATTGCAAAAACTGTACAACAAAATAATAAAGGAAAAAATCGAAGTGGGAGAACGAAAGGGGGCAAGAGGAGTCGTGACAGGAATCCCAAGAGGAGAACATTTAGATGATCTGAAAAGAGAAATAAAATGAGGAACTGTCACTACGATGAAAAGAATGATGGCATTTAGGAACGGTGAAAAGACGGAGAGCGAATCCGTGCTAGTGCAATTTGCAGAGGAGGTCCTACCAGAGAGAATCATGATTGGGTATCTAAGCTTCTATGTTAGAGCTTACGTGCCACCCCCAGTACGTTGTTTCAAGTGCCAACGCTATGGGCACATAGTAGTGTGTGTCATGCCAAGATGAGATGTGGACGGTGTGGAGGGGAGCATGAATATGGACAATGTGGAAGTCATGAACAGGTCAAGTGTTGTAATTGTGGCGGGAATCACACAGCAGCGTATGGGGGCTGCATCATAAGGAAACAGGAAACAGAAGTACAGCAAATCAGAGTTGAAAGAAATATTACATACGCAGAGGCAGTTAAAATAAGAAATCAAGAAAGTGCAGAACAGGACAGAAGTGAAAATAGTTCAAGAAATAAAAAACAAGAGGCAGCAAATACAGGAATTTCCATGGACAAACTAGTTGTATTCCTGGCTTACGTAATAAATTGTACAGAACAGGCTAGAAACAAGACTGAGAAGATCAAAATAATTGTCAAAGCAGCAGCAAAGTTTTTAAATTTAAAAGAACTATCCTGGGAACAGGTGCAAGGTGAGCTACAGAGAGTAGACGAGACCGAGTCATGTGACCACAATCCAACGCCATGTTAATTGTTCAGTGGAATGCCAGAAGTTTGATAGCAAACGGAAATGAATTAAAGGGATATACTAATAATATGAAAAATAAACCACATGTAATATGTATTCAAGAAACATGGCTGAAGCCAAAATTAAACTTTATAATAAAAGGATATAACAATACGTAAAGATAGGAATGATGGGCAAGGAGGAGGATGTGCCATATTTATTAAGGAAGATATGCATTATTCAATATTAAAAGTAAAACAAGAACTAGAGATAGTAGGAGTAGAAGTATGGAATAATAAAGAAAGATACAAAGTACTAAACTTCTATAATCCATGCAAGGAATTAGAAATTCACCAACTAGAAACAATAATGGAGCACTGGAGTGGCAATATTATTTGGTGTGGTGACTTTAATGCACATAGCACAATGTGGGGTGAAAGGGATGACTGGAATGGGGAAACATTGGAAGCACTTTTGGAGGAAAAAGAACTGGTGTGTGTGAATGATGGGTGGGGAACAAGGTTAGATGTCGTCACGGGTAAAGAAACAGCAATAGCTTTAACACTAGTGTCACAAGGGTTAGCAGGAAAGGTGGAGTGGGAAGTAAATAAATACAGCACAATGGGAAGTGATCACTATCCAATCTTCATTCACATAAACATAAATTATAGGACAGAAAGCACTAGGATAGAAGGAAGATGGAAGTATAATCATGGTGACTGGGGGAAATTTAGGGAAATTACCGACATAACTTTAAAGGAAGTAGATATAAATCAAGATATTGAACAATTAAATACAGATATTACGGGGTGCATAATAGAAGCAGCCGAACAGAGCATACCAAGGAATAGTATAGGGAGAAGAAGGAAGATAGTGCCGTGGTGGACACAAGAGTGCACAGATGCAATACAAGAACGGAATAGAGCATTTAGAATACTGAGAAGAACACATCATTTCCAAGACATGATCCAATATAAAAAGCATCAAGCTAGAGTAAGGTATGTTATTAAAAAAACAAGAAAACACCATTGGAGAACTTTTTGTGAAACACTAAATAGAACTACTCCTTTAAGCCAAGTGTGGGGAATGATCAAGAGAATGTCAGGGCTCAGAAAAGAACATAAAAATCATGTGATGAAAGATGGAACGCGGAGTGTGGGAGGAAATAAAGAAAAAGCAGAACTTTTAGCAAAAACCTTTGTTAAAGTGCACAGTAATGATCATTTGAGAAATGTAGAAAAACAAAAGAGAGAAGAAACAATTAGTTTAAATATTGAGGAAATGAAGGAAGACAACGATAATAGTTTTACCAACACTATGGATATGACATTTTCTTTGGATGAAATGGTTCCAATTTTAAAAAAAGTTAAAAATACAACGCCAGGGAAAGACCTGGTGAGTTATCAAATGATCAAAAATGTAGGCAGCATCGGCAAAGAAGTGGTCTTGAAATTATATAATAGGATATATGAAGAAGGAAAATTAGCAGCTGAGTGGAAAACAGCTGTAATAATTCCAATATGCAAGCCAGGGAAAGACATAGAGAAAGCGTATGATATGTTGTGGAAACAGGGGGTGCTGATGAAACTAAATAAGATTGGGATTAGAGGAAGAATGTACAGATGGATAAAAGACTTTTTAACAAGTAGAACATTATTAGTAAAAATAGAGAATGAATATAGCAGAGAATACGAAGTGGAAAATGGGACCCCACAAGGGAGTATAATAAGTCCAGTACTATTTTCCATCATGATAAATGAAGTTTTTAGTGAAGTGGAAGGGTTAGTGGAGGTGGCATTGTTTGTGATGATGGAGTGATGTGGAAGAGAGGTAGAAATACACATCATATAGAAAAGAAGATTCAAAAAGCGGTAAATAATGTTCAAGACTGGGGGACGGCTTGGGGTTTAAGATTCTCTGTTGGAAAGACAAAAGTCATACATTTTACGAAGAGGAAAGTACAAAACAAGCTCCAAATAAAACTCTATGAAGAAAACATAGAAGAGGTACAAGTATTTAAATATTTAGGAATGTGGTTTGATAAAAATATGAACTGGTCAACCCACATCAGCAAGATAGTGGAGAAAAGTAAAAAGGTGTTAAATATAATGAGGGCTTTGAGGGGTAAAGATTGGGGGGCTGATAGGTTGACATTGAAAACAATATATATCACTTTAATTCGGTCTGTTATTGACTACGGATGCATTATTTATCAATCTGCTTCAAAAACACTACTTGGGAAAATAGACCGGATCCAGTCGCAGGCGTTAAGATTATGTTGTGGAACTACTAAATCTACTCCAGTGGCAGCATTACAAGTAGAAATGAATGAAAAATCTTTGGATATGAGGAGAGATCAACTCTCAGCGGTTTATTGGGCAAACTTAAAAGGATCCAAGCAAGGACATCCAACCCGTCAAGTGCTAATAAACTGCCAAGAAAAAGGGAAGAAAAAAATGAATAGTTTTGGGTGGATAATAGGAGATATATGTAACAAAACACAAATTGACCATATTAAAGTTAGCCCTACAGTACCAATTCCCGCAATACCACCGTGGATGTATGACAACCCAAAGGTAGACTTGCAGTTCCTGAAGAATAGACATTTAAATAGTTACCAGATAGAACAATGGATTGAGGGAATGTTTTTTGATAACATCATGATATTCACAGATGCATCAAAAACTATAAATAGTAAAGTAGGAGCTGCTGCAGTTATCCCACAGAGAAATATAGTGTTGAATAAAAGAATCAGTGATAAACTGTTTTTACGGGGGAATTGGTAGCAATTTATATGGCAGTTAACTGGATAGAGGAAAACAAAGCTAGGAAAGTAGTCGTGTGCTCGGACTCCAGCAGTGCTTTGATGAGCATAAAAAACATAAGATCAGAAACAAGACTAGATATAGATTATGAAATAGTTCAGGTAATCTACAGAATAAATAAAGCGGGAGGTGTGGTAACATTTCTCTGGGTTCCTGCTCATGTAGGAGTTGAGGGAAATGAGTTAGCTGATGGATACGCAAAAAAAACAAGCACTAAAACAGAAGTAAACATGGAGATGAAGCACAGTAAAGAAGAAGTGAAGAGCATCATTAAGATAGAACACAATAAAAAGTGGCAGGATAATTGGAATAAGGAAACAAAAGGTAGAGAGTTTTACAAAGTCCAGAGGAAAGTAGGTGTCATGAGAGGAGGAATAGAAATAGGAAAGAAGAAGACATTATTACTAGAATGAGATTAGGACATACATATCTAAATAGTTTACTAAAATTGATTGGAAACATAATACAGGGCTGTGTGATTCTTGCCATCAGATAAAAAATAATGACCATGTTTTAATACAATGTAAGAAATACAATAGAGGAAGTGATCAATACTGGAAAGTAGGCTGGCGAAAGAAAATATTAGGTTGGCAGTGGGAGATATATTAGGATTTAATTCAGAACACATAGGATATAAAGCAATATAAACATATTTAAAAAAACACTGGGTTAAATAAAAGAAAATAAAGTAGGGATCCATCTCGGTCCACACTCCATTACAGTAGGTGGCGCTAATGCACACCAGAAGGTTGCTTGCCAACCGCCATAAAAACATAAGAAAAAGGAGTGATGGGATCAGCAGTTATTTTGACTATACTGAATAACTAGAATCATTTCCTGAGATTGATTCGTTCAAAAAATTCGATCACTGAATCACTTCTGCAGCAGCAGTTCTGTGTGCAGGTCGGCGAATCAGGAGTCAGTCAGTAACAGCTTCCCCAGCGGCAGATCTCGGTGTGTGTCAGTTGGCGAACGACACAAGCCCTCAACACCCAATGAACGACAAAAGCCCTCGGCGCCCAATGAACGACACAAGCCCTCGGCGCCCAAAGAACGACACAAGCCCTCGGCGCCCAAAGAACGACACAAGCCCTCGGCGCCCAAAGAACGACACAAGCCCTCGGCGCCCAATGAACGACACAAGCCCTCGGCGCCCAATGAACGACACAAGCCCTCGGCGCCCAATGAACGACACAAGCCCTCGGCGCCCAATGAACGACACAAGCCCTCGGCGCCCAATGAACGACACAAGCCCTCGGCGCCCAATGAACGACACAAGCCCTCGGCGCCCAATGAACGACACAAGCCCTCGGCGCCCAATGAACGACACAAGCCCTCGGCGCCCAATGAACGACACAAGCCCTCGGCGCCCAATGAACGACACAAGCCCTCGGCGCCCAATGAACGACACAAGCCCTCGGCGCCCAATGAACGACACAAGCCCTCGGCGCCCAATGAACGACACAAGCCCTCGGCGCCCAATGAACGACACAAGCCCTCGGCGCCCAATGAACGACACAAGCCCTCGGCGCCCAATGAACGACACAAGCCCTCGGCGCCCAATGAACGACACAAGCCCTCGGCGCCCAATGAACGACACAAGCCCTCGGCGCCCAATGAACGACACAAGCCCTCGGCGCCCAATGAACGACACAAGCCCTCGGCGCCCAATGAACGACACAAGCCCTCGGCGCCCAATGAACGACACAAGCCCTCGGCGCCCAATGAACGACACAAGCCCTCGGCGCCCAATGACCGACACAAGCCCTCGGCGCCCAATGAAGGACACAAGCCCTCGGCGCCCAATGAAGGACACAAGCCCTCGGCGCCCAATGAAGGACACAAGCCCTCGGCGCCCAATGAAGGACACAAGCCCTCGGCGCCCAATGAAGGACACAAGCCCTCGGCGCCCAATGAACGACACAAGCCCTCGGCGCCCAATGAACGACACAAGCCCTCGGCGCCCAATGAACGACACAAGCCCTCGGCGCCCAATGAACGACACAAGCCCTCGGCGCCCAATGAACGACACAAGCCCTCGGCGCCCAATGAACGACACAAGCCCTCGGCGCCCAATGAACGACACAAGCCCTCGGCGCCCAATGAACGACACAAGCCCTCGGCGCCCAATGACCGACACAAGCCCTCGGCGCCCAATGAAGGACACAAGCCCTCGGCGCCCAATGAAGGACACAAGCCCTCGGCGCCCAATGAAGGACACAAGCCCTCGGCGCCCAATGAAGGACACAAGCCCTCGGCGCCCAATGAACGACACAAGCCCTCGGCGCCCAATGAACGACACAAGCCCTCGGCGCCCAATGAACGACACAAGCCCTCGGCGCCCAATGAACGACACAAGCCCTCGGCGCCCAATGAACGACACAAGCCCTCGGCGCCCAATGAACGACACAAGCCCTCGGCGCCCAATGAAGGACACAAGCCCTCGGCGCCCAATGACCGACACAAGCCCTCGGCGCCCAATGAAGGACACAAGCCCTCGGCGCCCAATGAAGGACACAAGCCCTCGGCACCCAATGAACGACACAAGCCCTCGGCACACAATGAACGACACGCACAGTGACTGAACGAGAGCCTCAATGTGACGTCATCCTCCGCGACACAGTCAGTTCTCTGTGTCAGTAGGTCCGCGAATCCTGATTCTGAATAAGTGAGTGAGTGCAGCGTGAACGTGAGTCATGTCCTCAGCGACAACCAGTCAGTTCTTGTAGGTCCGTGAAGCGAGCCTGAATCACTCAGCTACGGTTCTGTGGGCCAGAGGGCGACAAACGTGAATCGCTCTCTGCAAAAGCAAATATTAAATTAAGAAACCCTTAACAAATGCCAACATAACAACTAAATGTTCTGTAGCCTAAGTTTAAAAATATAACAAAGAAAATGTAAACTTGAATATGCAAACAAAAAAAAAAATACCTTCAAAATAAAACAAATAAATTAAGAGGCAGAAATGCCAACATGAAAACTAAATGTTCTGTAGCCTACGTTTTAAAAATATAACAAAGAAAATATCAGCTTAAATGTGCAAACAAAAATAAAATAAAAGGCCACCTTAAATAAAACAAAACAAATATTAAACCAAGTGCCCGAAATGCCAACATAAAAACAAAAAATTCTGTAGCTTACATTGAAAAATATAAAAATGGAAATATTGCCTTCCGCCCGATTGTAGCTGAGATAGGCGCCAGCGCCCCCCGCGACCCCAAAAGGGAATAAGCGGTAGAAATGGATGGATGGATGGATATCAACTTAAATATGCAATAAAAATGTTATGTGTTGAGATAATGGAAATGGGGCGCGTGTGTGTGTGTTTATTTTCACGTGGCTTGAGTCAACATCAGCCGTTAGCTTGGAGAATGAATGGAGAAGGGATGCCAATGGCATGAAACATATCTTGGAGAATGAATGGAGAAGGGATGTCAATGGCATGAAACATATCTTGGAGAATGAATGGAGAAGGGATGTCAATGGCATGAAACATATCTTGGAGAATGAATGGAGAAGGGATGCCAATGGCATGAAACATATCTTGGAGAATGAATGGAGAAGGGATGTCAATGGCATGAAACATATCTTGGAGAATGAATGGAGAAGGGATGCCAATGGCATGAAACATATCTTGGAGAATGAATGGAGAAGGGATGCCAATGGCATGAAACATATCTTGGAGAATGAATGGAGAAGGGATGCCAATGGCATGAAACATATCTTGGAGAATGAATGGAGAAGGGATGTCAATGGCATGAAACATATCTTGGAGAATGAATGGAGAAGGGATGCCAATGGCATGAAACATATCTTGGAGAATGAATGGAGAAGGGATGCCAATGGCATGAAACATATCTTGGAGAATGAATGGAGAAGGGATGCCAATGGCATGAAACATATCTTGGAGAATGAATGGAGAAGGGATGCCAATGGCATGAAACATATCTTGGAGAATGAATGGAGAAGGGATGTCAATGGCATGAAACATATCTTGGAGAATGAATGGAGAAGGGATGCCAATGGCATGAAACATATCTTGGAGAATGAATGGAGAAGGGATGCCAATGGCATGAAACATATCTTGGAGAATGAATGGAGAAGGGAGGTCAATGGCATGAAACATATCTTGGAGAATGAATGGAGAAGGGAGGTCAATGGCATGAAACATATCTTGGAGAATGAATGGAGAAGGGAGGTCAATGGCATGAAACATATTCCCGCGACGGGAGGACAATCACTCGCGGCATTTGGGCAAGCAGAGCAGAGAGCGAGAGAGTTGTCGTTCACTGAGTGATTCATGTCGTTAATCCGCGGTGAACGAATCGTTCGCTCAGTCCCTCCCCCGCCCACATGACGAGTAGCTGGCTGCGTCGTTCGCCGACGTCGAGGGTTCAGCAAGTCACAGAATGCGGAAGTTCCACTCATACCGGCACGGTTGCGGCGAAGCTCAACTGAACTGAGAAAAGAACGAATCAGTTCATGAAGTGATTCGGTTCAGTACGTTCACTCAAAAGATTCGTTCGTTTGAACGAATCGTTCGTGAACGACACAACACTAGAAGGCGACCGACAAGAGCAATTCGAAGGAGAAAGACGTGAGCCATACGCTAATAAGTCAGTCTTACTATTTGTTATCCAGTTTGAAATATTTTCGTCGTATAAAATACATATTTGATTCTTGATTTAAGGATAAAGTGGTCTCGATGCGCTAGAAGCACTGTGCCGCTTCTCCTGCTATCTTTGCTTGTTAGTTAGCTTAGCTCGCTAGTTAGCTTAGCTTGTTAGCTGCTAACAGAAGACACAGAAGTTATCAACACATCGCTAAGTAGAGATCAAGTGTGAGAGTAAAGTGTTGTGATTGTGTGAAAATGTCTACATTACAAATGTTGAGAGCGTTGGTGGATCAGCGACTAACTGCTGCTGTTGAAGAAATATTTGTAGTGTTAGAAAGAACGATAGCAGAATACCAGGCGGAACTTTCTAGAACAAAAGAGGATTACAATCAACTACTGGACGCTGTTTTCAAGAAACATCAAGTTGTGTCACACAGAACAGGTTTGTTGACTTCTTACTTTCACATCTTTACTAACTTTATATTTGATTAATAACAGGAAAAATACATTTGGAATATATAATATAATCACGATGAGCAGTGGAACTGTGTCTTCTTCCATCACACCTTCAACCATCCTCCATTGCAGCAAATACATTACATTTCCTACAGGTATTATTATCACTGAAGGACTGTAGAACATGTCTAAACATGTTACACACAAAGGACGGACAAGCTAATAGTTAAGCTAGCCGCTAAAGTAGCTTGAAACAAGAATAAATACGTGCTTAGTCATTTTTCCCGTACAACATGAATTGGCTGTTTTTCAAACTTCCACCATTTCCGCTTTTTTCAAGTGACTCAAATCATTCCATCTTCTACATGTTTCACTAAACCTTGACATTCAAACTATCATTTTTCCAAGTTAAAATTTTTTCGAAGAATGCCCAAAATTCCCTTTTTTTCAAACCCTTTTTTCACCCTTTTTTGTGTCGACCACATTTTTCAACCCACTTCAACCGTTCCACCAGCAAATCATTCCTCTTAATGATGACAAAACACAAAGTTGTTTTTTTCTCTGGAAAAATTCTTGGTTTTCCCAAAAATCCGGGAATTCCATAATACTATTTCTCAACAAAAAATGTTACTACTTCAACATTTCTCGACTGATTTGAAAAATTCCAACACCAACCATTCACTCCTTCAGAACATTCACAAATTTTAGCATTTTCTACAAACCCCGTTTCCATATGAGTTGTTAAATTGTGTTAGATGTGAATATAAACGGAATACAATGACTTGCAAATCCTTTTCAACCCATATTCAGTTAAATGCACTTCAAAGACAAGATATTTGATGTTCAAACTCATAAACTTTTTTTTTTTTTAAATAATAATTCACTTAGAATTTCATGGCTGCAACACGTGCTAAAGTAGTTGGGAAAGGGCATGTTCACCACTGTGTTACAAACCCCAATTCCATATGAGTTGGGAAATTGTACATCCATCCATTTTCTACCGCTTATTCCCTTTTTGGGGTCGCGGGGGGCGCTAGCGCCTATCTCAGCTACAATCGGGCGGAAAGCAGGTTATACCCTGGACAAGTCGCCACCTCATCGCAGGGCCGACACAGACAGACAGACAACATTCACACTCACATTCACACACTAGGGACCATTTAGTGTTGCCAATCAACCTATCCCCAGGTGCATGTCTTTGGAGGTGGGAGGAAGCCGGAGTACCCGGAGGGAACCCACGCATTCACGGGGAGAACATGCATACTCCACACAGAAATATCTCGAGCCTGGGATTGAACCCAGGACTGCAGGACCTTCGTACTGTGAGGCAGACGCACTAACCCCTCTGCCACCGTGACGCCGTTGGGAAATTGTGTTAGATGTAAATATAAACAGAATACAATGACTTGCAAATCCTTTTCAACCCATATTCAGTTGAATGCACTACAAAGACAAGATGTTTGATGTTCAAAATCATAAACTTTATATTTATAGATCCAGATACAAATGTTTTCTCCCACATCGGTAATAAATAGTTTTTATTATCCAGATGAACAATATAATGAAATAGAATAATATAGTGTAAAGAGAATACAATGATTTGCTAATTATTTTCAACTTAAATTCAATTGAATAGACTGCAAAGACAAGATATTTCATGTTCACAGTGAGAAACTTATTTTTTTTTTGCAAATAATAATTAACTTAGAATTTCATGGCTGCAACACATGCCAAAGTAATTGGGAAAGGGCATGTTCACCACTGTGTTTCATCACATTTTCTTTTAACAACACTCAATAAACGTTTGGGAACTGAGGAAACTAATTGTTGAAACTTTGAAAGTGGAATTCTTTCCCATTCTTGTTTTATGTAGACCTTCAGTCATTCAACAGTCCGGGGTCTCCGCTGTCGTATTTTACGCTTCATAATGTGTCACACATTTTCCATGGGAGACAGGTCTGGACTGCAGGCGGGCCAGGAAAGTACCCGCACTCTTTTACTACGAAGCCACGCTGTTGTAACACGTGGCTTGGCATTGTCTTGCTGAAATAAGCAGGGGCGTCCATGATAACGTTGCTTGGATGACAACATATGTTGCCCCAAAACCTGTATGGACCATTCAGCTGCTTTTGATGATTTTATGCACCGTAGATGGTAAAATCCCTGAATTCCTTGCAATAGCTCGTTGAGAAATGTTGTCCTGAAACTGTTCGACATTTTGCTTACAAATTGGTGACCCTCACCCCATCCTTGTTTGTGAATTACTTAGCATTTCACAAAAGCTGCTTTTATACCCAATCATGGCACCCACCTGTTCCAAATTAGCCTGCACACCTGTGGGATGTTCCAGATAAGTGTTTGATGAGCATTCCTCAACTTTGTAAGTATTTATTGCCACCTTTCCCAACTCCTTGGTCACGTGTTGCTGGCATCAAATTCTAAAGTTAACGATTATTTGCAAAAAAAAGTTTATCAGTTTGAACATCAAATATGTTGTCTTTGTCGCATATTCAACTGATTATGGGTTGAAAATGTATTCCGTTTATATTTACATCCCACACAATTTCCCAACTCATATGGAAACGGGGTTTGTAAAAGAATTCCGCTTTTCCCAAAATTCCCAAATTTTCCTGAAATTCTCATTGAAAATAATGGTACATTTTTCAAAGTTCCACAACCTCAACATGTTTCATCCGATTCACTCCTTGCCAACCTCAAACTGTTCAGCCTATTTGGTAATCACGGGCTTTCCCTTGACCAATTCCAAAAATTCCCAGAATTACACGTTTTCCGTGACATTTTTCCCCATTCAAAATGAATGAGCCATTTTTCAAAATGCCACCATTTCCACATTTTTCCACCGATTCAAACAATTCCACATCAACATATTCCTCTAATTCTGGAAATTGAAATTACAACATTTTTTAACCCACTTCCACAGTTCCACCGTCAAATCATTCCTTTCCATCAGGACAGAAAACAAATTTGTTTTTGGAATTGAAAAAAATCCTGGTGTTCCCAAAATTCACGGAATTCCATAAAACCATTTCTCAATTAAGTATGTTACGACTTCAACATTTCTCAACTGATTTGAATAATTCCAACACCAACCATTTCAACTCATTCAGAACATTCACATTTGTTAGCATTTCCAAAAAAAGTCCCGCTTTACCTGAAAATCCAAAAATTCCATGAAATTCCCATTGAAAGGAATAAAATGAAAGTTCCACAACTCCCACATTTTTCATCTGATTCAAACCGTTCCAACTTCAAAATATTCAGTGTGTTCAGGAATTGTGTGCTCCCTTTCAACACTTATTGAAAGAAATTCCCGGATTTTCTGGAATTCCCCGTTTTTAGGGACATTTTCCCCATTCAAAATTAATTATCCATTTTTCAATTTTCCACAATTCCCACATGTTTCAAACCATTCCACCTTCAACACAATAAATTCAGCCTGGAAATTCAAACAACCAGTTTTCCACATTCAACAAATTTCCAGGAATTCTCATATTTTTCTAACCTTATTTCCAACCTTCTTTAGTGCAATGACTCCTTTCACATTGTTCAACCCATTTCAACCGTTCCACTGTCAAAACATTCCTCTGAGTCAGGACAAAAAAAGCATGTTGGTTTAAGAACTTAAAAAAAATCCCGGTTTTCCCAAAATTCAAACTCTACAAAATCAAATCGTTCCAACATTCAAACTATTCTTACATTCATACTACATTCTGTCAACCTTTCAGTTCAACTTCAGCATTGGAGCATTCAAACACAATTCTTTCAGGAATTGCTTCATCTACTTATTAGTATTATTTTACTTAAAAGTAGCTTACCACATTGAAAGCGTGGACTGTATGAATGGTGCCTTTCCAGTTCTCACACTAATGCAATTTGAGTGTCTAGAAACGCACTAAATTAATATTTTTTTACAATTATTATTAATAATAATAATAATGATGGATTACATTTATATCGCGCTTTTCTATTGTTAGATACTCAAAGCGCTCACAGAGAAGTGGGAACCCATCATTCATTCACACAAGGTGGTGGTAAGCTACATCTGTAGCCACAGCTGCCCTGGGGTAGACTGACGGAAGCGTGGCTGCTAATTTGCGCCTACGGCCCCTCTGACCACCACCTCCAATCATTCATTCATCATTCATTCATCGGTGTGAGTGGCACCGGGGGCAAGGGTGAAGTGTCTTGCCCAAGGACACGACGGCAGCGATTTGGATGTCAATAGGTGGGAAGCGAATCTGCAATCCTCAGGTTTCTGGCACGGCCGCTCTACCCACTACACCATGCCGCCCCGTAATAAGGTAATCAAGTTATATTTTGAAGGAGTAGTCAGTAATGTGATTACTTCTTCCCAGTTTAACTGTGGTGACACTATCTAAATGAAAGCAAAACAGATGTCATTGTTTTTGGCCAACATGTTGATTGTGCTCAAGTGGTTTTTAGAGCAGACATGTCTCTAAAGATGAATGTGAAAATGACAGTAATTATTGTCCACCAGCAGGGGGAGCTCATCACTAGTACTACTGCGTGGAGGCTGGCATGTGGTACATTATTTCCTGTGTGTGTATGACTTATTCAGAGGGACAACAGCACACTAGTATGGATTGCAGGAATTAATTTGAGGATGTTTTTATATGAATAAGGTGGATTGGATGTTAGCCTGGGAAGGCATTCCCCTGGAGGTCTTCTTCATGTGTCAGCTGGAAGTACTCTGATTGCTGTGAGGGGAAACTGATGAGATTGTGAGATCATATGTTGGTGCAGGGCAATGTCTCATGTGACTGAGCAAAGCTGGACTTTTCTCAAGAATGTTTGTTTTCTCCTGTTTCACAGACCTAAAAGAAGCGCATCTTCCCAATGAGCAGGAGGAGGAACCACAGTCCCCTAACATACTTGAGGAAGAAGAGGTACCACACTCCCAACACATTAAAGAGGGAGGAGAGGAACCACAGGCCCCCCACATTAAAGAGGAAGACGAGACGCCACAGACCCATAATGTTAAACTGACCCTTCACATTAAGAAGGGAGAGGAGGACCCACTGACCCTCTACTTTAAAGTGGAAGAGGAGGACCAAGAGCCACCGTACATTAGAGAGGAAGAGGAGGAAGAGGGCATCAGTCAGCCTAAATGGTTGGAGGAGTTCCCAGTGACTGGTGTCCCTGTGAAGAGTGAAGATGATGAGGTGAAAGGTGAAAGTGAGGAGAGGGGAGGGGGGGAGCCTCCAAGCAGCAGCTCAACACAACACATGACAACAGAAGCTGATGGAGACCACTGTGGAGGATCACAAGCAGAAAAGCTCTTAGCTCCACTATCAGATAGTGAGGACACAACGTCACACTCTCCTGACACTGATGATGAAGACTCTAAAGATGATAAGACATGTCACACTGACAACACTCACTTCACATGTTCTCTCTGTCACAAAACTTTTAAATACCATTGTCGTCTGAAAGTACACATGAGAACACACACTGGAGAAAAAACTTTTATCTGTTCACTCTGTGGTAAAGGTTTTGCACAAAGTTCAAGTTTGGTAAAACACATGAGAACACACACTGGAGAAAAACCTTTCTCTTGTTCAATCTGTGGTAAAGGTTTTACACAAAGTCAACATTTGAAATCACACATGAGAACACACACTGGTGAAAAACCTTTTTCCTGTTCAACCTGTGGTAAAGGTTTTACAGAAAGTCAGAGTTTGAAAAGACACATGAGAACACACACTGGTGAAAAACCTTTTTCCTGTTCAATCTGTGGTAAATGTTTTACACAAAGTCTATATTTGAAAGTACACAAGAGAACACACACTGGTGAAAAATCACATTCCTGTTGAATATGCAACAGAAGCTTTTGTGACCGATCAGACCTTGTAAGACACATGAGAAGACACCCAGGAGAGAAAGTGTTGAGTTGCAGTGTGTGTGGTGAAAGATTGTCTTCTAAGTAGCAGTGTAAGAAACACAAGTGTGCTGGTGAGAACAGCAGCAGCAAATGAAACTGCAGGATTTGAAATAAACTGTCCAGACTTTCATTTTGACTTTCTAACAACATCAGCACATATAACATGTGTGACATTGTTGTTTGTCTAACAATCTTGTTAACATGCTTCTATATTTATACACTCTTTTTTTTTCAGTCCATTACATGCATTAATATGCAACATTGTGTACTTTTATTAAAATTGAAACAAACTAATTTGAAAAGGTGAGAGTAAACAGTAAAATACCTTTTAAATACAATAAACATTTTATGTGTGTATATATATTCATCAGACAATTTTACACTTATTTTATTCTGTTTTAGATAGATTAGATAGTACTTTATTTATTCCTTCAGGAGAGTTCCTTCAGGAAAATAAACATTTTCCGTACAACCCCATTCAAGATCATACAAACATTACAGGGAGACAGAACAGGATCGCTGACGGGTCTGCCGGCTTCCAGCGCCCCTTACAAAAAAGGTGAGATACAGGTAAACAAGGGGGGAATGGGAGAAAAAAATAGAAGATTAAAATAAAATAACAAAAAATTCTATCTAAGACTGGGCCCTGGAGAGGGTGTCCAGACTGAGGCCAAGGGAAAAAAAAAAAAAACTCATAGCCATGGTACACATCCCTCTCACATGTGTGTAAGAGGGAAACATCAAAGAACACAAAGGACATGAAAGACATTAAAGCAGCGGATACAACCAGACACTTGTACATACATACATGAATAAAAAGTAAAGGAAACATATACACTGTGGTGGCCTCTGCGGTGTTCCACGCCATCGTCTGCTGGGGTGAAGGGAGCATGGCCAGAGACGGGAGCAGACCCAACAAAGCAACCAAGAGAGCCGCCAACCAACTCTCGGCCAATGTCCAGTCCGCATGGATGAGTGAGGATGTGTGCAAGGAGACTGAGGTGTCCGACACCGGCTCATTCAGCCAAAACACTGTGAAGCTTGTCCGTCCCGGCACTCAGAGCTAGCTCCGCAGTCCTGTCTCTTCATCCGCATCTCCTCCTGTCCTTCCAAACTGACTCCGGTGTGGCAGAGACCCAGCAGCTGGTCTCTATGGCCAAAAGGCTCCCGGGAGGCAGATCCAGAAGTCCACAAAAAAAGCACCGCAAAGGTCACGAAAGTGACACCCCTTGTCACACAGTCCCAAAGGGTCCCGGACCAAAAGGCAAAAAAATATAATAACACGTGAAAAGAAGAGAGAAACACAAAAGGATGACACAAGAGCCCAGAGATCCTGCCAACAGCAGCCACTACAGCAGCGCCATCTTGGGAAAAAAAATATTGAAGTGTTGCATATTTTTATTTGTAATTGTTAATAATCCCATAGATTATCACCTTTATATGATATACATATGTACTGGTTCACATCTGAAACATCTTCTGGACCACTTCAGGAAGCATATTATTATTTACTTTATACATCATTTGAACAGTTGTCTTTTATACAATTTTAAAATGTGTGACTTTATGAATCATTTGTTGGGTCTCTATAATCCATTTTATTCATTATCTTTTTTACTCTCTTTTGTAATATGATGATTGTGTTGTGGTTGTTTTATATGTATGTCCCCAGACCTTTATGCAATGTGAAAGTGAAAGAAAATGACTAAATTGTCTGTGGAAGGATGGTTTTGTTTTTAGAAATTACATTTTGGATTTAAAAAAAAAATCCCATTTTTGTGTTTTAAACATTTGTTACTTTTTCTGTTTTGTTTTTTTAACATCCCAAAAACAATATCAATATCAATCAAATTTCGGAGTGTAAGGCAAAATCCAATAGTGAACATTTACTTTGCATACATTCATAAAATAAACTGTTTATTTTGTTTCCCTATCACAGAACGAACAGGTATTGTCTTCAATTGCAAAACAACATCCTAAAAAATATTTTAAGTGGTCTATTCCGTTTTTTTTCTTAAATGAACTCTTTTGCTTTTGGAAGAATGGAAACTTTCAAGTTATGATTTTTTTTTGTTCCACAGAAAATACAGTAAATAAGAAAAAGTAAAGAAGTAAAAACGATGATATGCTGTAATTAGAATCATTTGAAGGAAAGCCTTTCCAAAGGGGCGCACTTCCGTATGTGCGGCGACAGGTGCTTGAGGCGGAACAATTGTTCTACAATCCTATCAGCAAAGAAAGGCAGTTTTGTTTCCTTCAGGCCGAGTGTATGCCTTCCATCAATGTTCACTGTGCTCCCCATTAGCTGTGGCTTGCTATTGAGAAGAAGTCAATAGTGCATATTCTACCTGTTTTGCTGGCTGTGTAACTATATAAGATCATAGAAAACACAATCTGAATAAAAAAAATCATTTTAGAGGTTTAACTTGTGTAGTGTTTGAGTTTTAATGCATGTAATATTTATTCCGTTTGTGTAAAAGTTCAACATTTAGGATGATTTTGAAGATTTTCAACATCTTGCCATCTCCAGGTATTGCATACATTACAATGATTTGTGTGTCTCATGAAAAACAATATTTTTTGATGATGATCATGTTCCACGGATTCCACTCCAGTGTTGAGTTTTGGGGACTGAAAAAAAGAATAAAATTGTGTCATTTAAAATCATCTGCCGAGTAATATAACTGTTAATTGGTACTGTTTAGTAAACAAATAACTGTCAATTGATATAACCTATTAGTAGATAATCCATGACACTTAGAACATTTGTGATGACAGGATAACAATGATGTAATGTACCTTTCATGATTATTTGTACACAACATTATTGTAGAATGTAACAATATGTTTCAACAATGTTTATTTCAACTACAGTCCATGTCAGGTTTTAACATACCTGCTAAAGTAAAGTAAAGTTAAAGTACCAATGACTGTCACACACACACTAGGTCTGGCGAAATTATTCTGTGCATTTGACCCATCACTCTTGATCACCCCCTGGGAGGTGAGGAGAGCAGTGGGCAGCAGCGGTGCCGCGCCCGGGAATCATTTTTGGTGATTTAACCCCCAATTCCAACCCCTTAATGCTGAGTGCCAAGCAGGGAGGTAAACGGTCCCATTTTTATAGTCTTTGGTATGACTTGGCCGGGGTTTGAACTCACGACCTACCCATCTCAGGGCGAACACTCTAACCTCTAGGCCACTGAGTAGCCACACTGTTGTAACACATGCTGAATGTGGCTTGGTATTGTCTTGCTGAAATAAGCAGGGGCGTCCATGAAAAAGACGGCGCTTAAATGGCAGTATATGTTCTGAAACCTGTATGTACCGTTCAATATTAATGGTGCCTTCACAGATGTGTAAGTTACCCATGTCTTGGGCACTAATGCACCCCCATACCTTCACAGATGCTGGCTTTTCAACTTTGCTTCGATAACAGTCTGGATGGTTCGCTTCCCTTTTGGTCCGGATGACACGATGTTGAATATTTCCGAAAACAATTTGAAATGTGGACTTATCACACCACAGAACACTTTTCCACTCTGCATCAGTCCATCTTAGATGATCTCAGGCCCAGAGAAGCCGGTGGCATTTCTGGATGTTGTTGATAAATGGCTTTCGCTTTGCATAGTAGAGCTTTAACTTGCACTTACAGATGTAGCGACAAACTGTATTTAGTGACAGTGGTTTTCTGAAGTGTTCCTGAGCCCATGTGGTGATATCCTTTAGAGATTGATGTCGGTTTTTGATACAGTGCCGTCTGAGGGATCGAAGGTCATGGTCATTCAATGTTGGTTTCCGGCCATGCCGCTTACGTGGAGTGATTTCTCCAGATTCTCTGAATCTTTTGATGATATTATGGAGCGTAGATGTTGAAATCCCTAAATTTTTTGATTTGCACTTTGAGAAATGTTGTTCTTAAACTGTTTGACTATTTGCTCACGCAGTTGTGGACAAAGGGGTGTACCTCACCCCATCCTTTCTTGTGAAAGACTGAGCATATTTTGGGAAGCTGTTTTTATACCCAATCATGGCACCCACTTGTTCCCAATTAGCTTGCACACCTGTGGGATGTTCCAAATAAGTGTTTGATAGACAGAGAGACAGACAGACAGACAGGTAGATAGATAGGTAGATAGATAGATAGATAGATAGATGGATGGATGGATAGATAGATAGATAGATAGATAGATAGATAGATAGATAGATAGATAGATAGATAGATAGATAGATAGATAGATAGATGGATGGATGGATGGATGGATGGATGGATGGATGGATGGATGGATGGATGGATGGATGGATGGATGGATGGATGGATAGATGGATAGATAGATAGATAGATAGATAGATAGATAGATAGATAGATAGATAGATAGATAGATAGATAGATAGATAGATAGATATATAGATAGATAGATAGATAGATAGATAGATAGATAGATAGATGGATGGATGGATGGATGGATGGATGGATGGATGGATGGATGGATAGATAGATAGATAGATAGATAGATAGATAGATAGATAGATAGATAGATAGATAGATAGATAGATAGATAGATAGATAGATGGATAGATGGATAGATAGATAGCTAGATTGATGGATAGATTGATGGATAGATAGATAGATAGTACTTTATTTATTCCCTCAGGAGAGTTCCTTCAGGAAAATAAAAAATGTTCAGCACAATCCCATTCAAGATCAGACAAACATTACAGGGAGACAGAACAGGATCACTGACGGGTCTGCCGACTTCCGGCACCCTTTATAAAAAAGTGGGGGGGGGGAATGGGAGAAAAAAATTAAAGATTAAAATAAAATAAAATGAAATAAAATAAAAAAAATGGGTCTAAGCCTGGGCCTCTGGAGAGGGGGTCCAGACTGAGGCCAAAGGGGAAAAAAACAACTCATAGCCATAGCACACATAGTACACATCCCTCTTACATGTGGAGGGAAACATCAAACATCGAAGAACACAAAGGACATGAAAGAATATTAAAGCAGCGGAGCTGATGCAACCAGACACTTCTACATACATACATGAATAAAAAGTAATGTGATGAGCATTCCTCAACTTTATCAGTATCTATTGCCACCTTTCCCAACTTCTTTGTCACGTGTTGCTGGCATCAAATTCTAAAGTTAATGATTATTTGCAAAAAAATAAAGTTTATCAGTTTGAACATCAAATATGTTGTCTTTGTAGCATATTCAACTGAATATGGGTGGAAAAGGATTTGCAAATCATTGTATTCTGTTTATATTTACATCTAACACAATTTCCCAACTCATATGGAAACTGGGTTTGTAAACGTGAGCGTTAAATGTTAAAACTAAATCTAAATCTTAAATCTAAACCTAGATCTTAAAACTAAATTATCTAAATGTTAGTGCTATATTTTCAATCTAAGTCTAAATGTAAATCTAAATCTTAAATCTACATCTCTATCTAAATGAGAGCGCTTCATGTTAAATCTAAACATAAATCTTAAATCTGAATTTAAATCCATCCATCCATCCAAGGCGGGGTACACCCTGGACAAGTCGCTACCTCATCACAGCTGAATCTAAATCTGAGCGCTAAATGTTAAAACTAATCTCTAACCACTAGGCCTACTACATTTTGGTTTCCGTCAGCCATGTTGGGTCGAGAGCATAGTCATTCTACATCCTGTACACAAATTCAAAATGACATTTTTCATACTCGGCACATTTTCTAACATAATCTTGTTAATATGCTCAATAAGGTTCTATTCAAATGTAATACAAATAAAACGTAAGACTTTCTTTGCACACTTAAGGATTTAAGTTTCCAGGTGAAAAAGATGCCACCTCACAAAAAAATATTAATTGTTTAACTCTTTATAGTCCATGAATTAATTCAGATCCAGAACACACATTGTTATATATCTTATTATATTATAATGATTATTATAATTGAATTTAAGTTTATGTAAAATATTTTCACACAACAAAGTGTGAATACATGTTGTAAAGTGTGGGGTTGAGTTATAATTGATATAATACAATTAGGTATGGCAAATGCATTTTGTTTACTTGCCAACTATTCAAATTATATTTAATATACATATTTGTATAATGTCATGTAATAAAACTTAAACATTATTTATGTTAATATAAGAGTTTAATTGCTAGCCAGTTCTACTTCTGAGTATTTATTTTATTTTGTTATTGAACAATTAAACATACATAAACAATGTTTAGACACATTAAGGTACTTTCAATACAATATGAGTCAATGTTTTTTCAATATTTTACTCAGCAATATAAAAAACATCACATTAAATCCAATCCTCTTACAAACAATACCCGTTAAAGAAAGTAAAAGTAAATATGAGAGACCATTCCAATAAGATTAAAATAAAATGTATATAATTAAATGATAAACTTGTGCTTAAATGCGCTTTTTTAAAACGACTTAATATATTCCAATATAATAATGTGTGTTTCTATTTTGTACAAATCTTCCAAGACTGAATGAATAAATTGAAATTATTAACACAATGTGAGGGTTTGGATTTCACTTTAAGAGAGAGACTTTTGTTTATGAGAGCAAATGTTTCATACTTTTTAAAAATGTATATAAATTCACGACACGATCGATCCACGCATGCGTGAATTTACGTCACCTCCTGTACTTTTTTTTACAAAGGCGCTCCTTGGACGTCACGTTCTGTGATATTTCAATGTTTTATTAATGTTTTGTATAAAATAGATTATCCAGGAGTAAAATTGAACAATAATAAAAACACGTGGAAGGGTAAATTTAAATAAATCAGGCAGTAATATCGCTACAATTTCTAGCACTTTCACTCTTGTCATTGCAATGAATGTCGCACGGGGGCGCCACTGAACCCCAACATTAAAGCTTTGTTTGATATACTTTGAATTTATTTTTAAAAAACAAGACACTCGTTTATATCACATTGTTATTCAAATAAATATTACGTAAAAGAAAAGCATGGTAACAGTGACAGCAGGCAATATCTTATATAGAGCTACCTCTTCATCCGCTCAGCTGTGACGTCATTCCCAGCTTCCGGGGTAAACGGAAAACAGCAGAACAGGAGGAGAAGGAGTGTGCAGGACGCTAATAAATCAGTCTTATTATTTGTTATCCAGTTTATAATATTTACGGCGTATAAAATACATATTTGATTCTTTATTTAAGGATAAATTGGTCTCGATGCGCTAGAAGCACTGTGCCGCTTCTCGTGCTATCTTTGCTTGTTAGTTAGCTTAGCTGGCTAGTTAGCTTAGCTTGTTAGCTGCTAACAGAAGACACAGAAGTTATCAACACATCGCTAAGTAGAGATCAAGTGTGAGAGTAAAGTGTTGTGATTGTGTGAAAATGTGTGAAAGAAGGATAGCAAAGTATGAGGAGGAACTTTGTCCAACAAAAGAGGAGAAGGAGCGACAACATCAACTACTGGACGCTGTTTTCAAGAAACATCAAGTTGTGTTACACAGAACAGGTTTGTTGACTTCTTACTCTTACATCTTCACTAACTTTATATTTGATGAATAACACTATGCTTAATATATTGTGTATAAGAAGTTGTGTTGTCTTGTGAGGATGATGCATTCCGTCTGCTACTTGCAACGTGGTCTTGCAACCACGTGGTTGTTGGTGTTCTGTGGAATGTAACTACTAAAGATGAGTTACACATCCCAGTCCATTTGTACTACAAACTGTCAGTGGTGGAACAAGTCAGAGTTGGGCTGTGGACGAGCCTCATGACATGGCCCCTAAACCCAAATAATAAAGGTAACTCTACCATCATTTTATAACACACAATCATCTCTGGGCTTACTACAAACAATCTCTAACCAGGTTTTAAAAAGTTTGTCCGCCATTTTTCCTTAAATTTGCATTTCCCGACATTTACTTATTTTATCACGTTCACCACAGCATCATCCCTTTCACAGGATGTAGAGAAATGATCAAAGGGGATCTGATTTTTTTTTATTTTGCCTGTCATTCACAATCCATATGTAAGACAATAACATGTTTTTATTTTGTATGCATTCTAAGTCCTAAACAAACGTTAGCAAAATCTTGACTATCCTAATTCTAACAATGGAGTCAATGAGAGCGCCTTTATTCCGCTCACAAATAAGAATTATTTGATCAATATAATATACCCAGAAGTCATTTTTTTAAATGCTGTCTCTTTAAAACATGCTGTAAAAATGCATATCCTCTGGAAATATGTCTTATAATAGCCACAAACTGGAGGATACATTTTAATTAGGATACGATTTAAATAAATAGTGTAAAGGTTTTATGGAATTTTGCAGGGTGTACCCCGTCTTCCGCCCCCCTGTGAATCCAAAAGGGACAAGCGGTAGAACATGGATGGATGGATGGGACATTATAGACAGGCTTCAAATTTTTACTTTTTAAGGTCAAGACAAGTGTTGCCTTAAAGGAGGGTTCATATTTTAGGGCACCAAGGCAAATGCAATTTTTTTTCCAGTTTGTTTATTAAATGTAGAATCGCTCACATTTATTTGTGCAATAAACCTTTCGACAATTTTGACCCGTACTTTGGGTCGAAGCATAATAATTGTGTAAATGCATCAATAAGTTCTTTATGCTTGTTTAAGGTGCTTTTTTTAAAACCTTTATTTTGTTAACGCAGTCAGACCTATTATTGTGAAGGGGAAGTGTGTTGCTGTTCTCAGAACGATGTGTGGAGGTGAAAGTTGCGAGTACTGTCCTGTTTGTATATTATTCCAACATTGATGATGTCGTTCACAACACAAGCAGATGAGATGTGTTGTGGGTGTATGGATTTTCCTTTCCAGCTTTAGCTTCGTTGTTTAGTCGCTAATTTAAATGACAGCGTGTTTAAAGAATGAATGAGTGGTCCAGAACACATTATTTTCCATCCATCCGTCTTCTTCCGCTTATCCGAGGTCGGGTCTTGGGGGCAGCAACCTAAGCAGGGAAGCCCAGACTTCCCTCTTTTTCCAGCCACTTCATCCAACTCCTCCCTGGGGGATTCCGAGGCGTTCCCGGTCAGCTGCAAGACATAGTCTTCCCAACGTGTCCTGGGTCTTCCCCGTGGCCTCCTACCGGTCGGACGTGCCCTAAACGCCTCCTGACGGAGGCGTTCGGGTGGCATCCTGACCAGATACCCGAACCACCTCATCTGGCTCCTCTCCATGTGGAGGAACAGCGGCTTTACTTTGAGTTCCTCCTGGATGACAGAGCTTCTCACCCTATCTCTAAGGGAGAGACCCGCCACTCGGCGGAAGAAACTAATTTCGGCCGCTTGTACCCGAGATCTTGTCCTTTCGGTCATAACCCAAAGCTCATGACCATAAGTAAGGATGGACCTTTGAGCGACCGATAAAGAGAGCTTTGCCTTCCGGCTCAGCTCCTTCTTCATCACAACGGATCGATACAGCGTCCGCATTACTGAAGACGCCGCACCGATCCGCTTGTCGATCTCACGATGCACTCTTCCCTCACTCGTGGACAAGACTCCTAGGTACTTGAACTCCTCCACTTGGGGAAAGATCTCCTCCCCAACCCCGAGATGGCACTCCACCCTTTTCCGGATGAGAACCATGGACTTTGGAGGTGCTGATTCCCATCCCAGTCGCTTCACACTCTTCTGCAAACCGATCCAGTGAGAGCTGAAGATCTTGGCCAGATGAAGCCATCAGGACCACATCATCTACAAAAAGCAGAGACCTAATCCTGCTGCCACCAAACCAGATCCCCTCAACGCCCTGACTGCGCCTACAAATTCTATCCATAAAAGTTACGAACAGAATCTGTAACCAAGGGCAGTCTTGGCGGAGTCCAACCCTCACTGGAAACGGGTCCGACTTACTGCCGGCAATGCGGACCAAGCTCTGACACTGATCATAGTGGGAGCGGACCGCCACAATAAGACAGTCCGATACCCCATACTCTTTGAGCACTCCCCACAGGACTTCTCGGGGGACACGGTCGAATGCCTTCTCCAAGCCCACAAAACACATGTAGACTGGTTGGGCAAACTCCCATGTACGCACAAGGACCCTGCCCAGAGTATAGAGCTGGTCCACAGTTCCACGACCAGGACGAAAACCACACTGTTCCTCCTGAATCCGAGGTTCGACTGTCTGACTTAGGCTCCTCTCCAGTACACCTGAATAGACTTTACCGGCAAGGCATTATTTTCCCTAAAAAATGTTGCTTCTTCTAAGAATGACAACATTGCTCTTACATTTATGTCAATTTCCCTGATATTGTGCAATGAAAAGCAGATTTTGTTTTATTAGCCAGTTCTGTGACACCGGAAGTCATTGTTGAAATAATATGCCTTATTTTTTTTGTTGAGTTCAGTGATTATTGACTGGATTATTACTTTGGGAAGGTCAGAGAAGAAGAGTTGTGGTCTTGTGAGAATTTTCTCGTAGGTCACCTGCTAATGTTAGCCAAGTTAGCTGCTCATGTGTGTTGGAGTGGAGACGGCTGAGGGGAGTCGTGTATGAAACAAGCTCAGCTTCCTCATGAAGGTGACGTGATGATGTCACATAAGGACTACACGCCTACACTCACAAAAGAATGGCAACGTTTGGGCCCCCAGACCCGCTTTATTTGTGTCTTATTGAGGCAGCGCTTTTTTACGCTTTCAGACCAAACGAACGAAGTTTGAGAGCCGCAGCCGGAGAAAATAAACACACAGTGTATCCATGACTGCAAAGTTCATTGACCGTTTGTTTGATTGACTGACTAATGTTTTAATACCTCCGTCTTAATACCTCTCACACAAACATGCTTGTGGGGGAGTTTTCTGTGTCTACGTACCTTCCACACATGCGTACACCCACCTGAGTAACATTTGTCCAAGTTGCACCATCCCCACATTTTTTAACCTATTCAAACCATTCCAACATCAACACATTCCACTCACATATATTATATTTTAAGGTTTATTTGAAATAGGGACGGATCCAAAAACCATAGACATCTGAAACAGTTATCCAATGTATGCATCATAGTGTTTGTAGCCAAAACTAATTTACAACACTTGTCCCCAACAACAACAACAACAACAACACAGATCCAACATCATTAAAACAAGAAAATGAAAATAAGACAAAAATGAGTCGATAATAATGATAATAGAAATAATACAAAGTGCAAACTAGATAAAAGCCAATGATAATAATAACAACACAAAGTGCAGGCTAGATAAAAAACAATTAGTAAAAATTAGAAAAAACTAAACATGGGAACACGATTGCTGCTCAACTAGCCATCATTTTGTTTGTTCTTTGAAAGTGACAAGTGCAGTTATACTTTTCAAAGTGTCAGGTAAAGAGTTCCATAGTTGTGGTCTTTTTATTGAAAAGGCAGTCTGGGCAAAAGATGTTCTACGGAATGGAACGCAACAGTTGCCTTTTGACATTGCTCTGGTGGTAGTTCTGGTACCACTTTGCAGTCTTGTAATGGCCTTGCAGAGCAATTGGGGAGCAGAGTTATCCAAACATTTAAAAAACAGTTTGACTGTATGTAACAAAATAAAATTGGTAAAACTTAAAATATTGTATTTGGTTAAAATTTGGCAAGGTTTTCATCCATCTGGGAATTGCCCAGTTTTAATGGAAATATTAAAATGTGGTTAAAATTTGGCAATGATGATATCGTATTCTCTTCTTGTCTAGGACTTTCAAGGCACGGTAATAAAGACACTCAATGGTCTTGACTGCTGACTGGGACCATGTAGTTAAGCCATAAGATATGTGTGAAAGAATCATTGAATTCATAAAAGTAAAAGCACAGCTGAGAGTTAAGCAGTTTCTTATAATCTTAAAACAGCCTAGGTTGGCCTTCAGAGTTTTACACATTTTCTTAATGTGACTTTTAAAATTCAGCTGATAGTCTATGATTATGCCCAAATATTTGACTTCAGGTACTTGTTCAATGACCTCATCATTAATTTTTATATTCAGGTTTGTTTGAGGTTGCTTTTTTATGGAGAAGCAGACAGTTAGTCTTTTTAGTGTTCAGGGTTAAACAGGATGATGCCAGCCAAGATGCTATTTTGTCTAATTTAGCATTTAGCTTTTCAGCAACTAGAGTACAGGTCTTACCAGATGTATATATGACTGTGTCATCCGCATACATCTGTAAATCTATATCTGTGCATACATCTGGTAGGTCATTGATGTATAGACTAAATAGTATCGGTCCCAAGACACTACCCTGAGGTATCCCTGTTTCAATTTTGCGGAAGGAAGATCTCACATTATTAATGGTGACACATTGTTCACGGCCCTTTAGATGTGACTCAAGACAGGACAATGACTGTTTCAATAAGTTGAATTTACAGTAGTTAGTTTTGAAGTTAAAATGTTATGATTGACTGTATCAAATGCTTTTTTTAAGTCTGAAAATTCTGCACCGACTACCTATCCTTTGTCAAGGGAATGTTTGATCTTTTCAGTTAAAAAACAAGTGGCAGATTCTGTAGAATGGTTACGTCTGAGTCCGAATTGCAAGGGATTCAAATAGTGATTTGTCTCAAGGTGGTGCATTAGTTGTTCCGAAACAATCTTCTCCAGGACTTTAGATGAAACTGGAAGAAGGCTGATGGGTCTATAGTTAGATGTCAATCCAGCATCACCAGATTTTAAAAGTGGTATTACCTGTGCAGTTTTCCATCCATCTGGGAATTGCCCAGTTTTAATGGAAATATTAATAAGACGGGTAAGAGGCTGTATAAGGATGCCGCTATATTTAAAAAATAAAAGCTGTGTCTAGGTTATAAATATCCTTTGAGTATGTGGTGTTTAGGTCATGTATGGCATTTAAGACAGTTGTCTGACTAACCTCCTTGAGCTGAAATGAGCTGTCTTGTTTATCAGGTATGTCTGTTGTTTGATCATCATTAGTCAGACAGGAAAAACCCGAAGAAAGGTTTTTGACAGATTCTATAAAGAATTATTTGAACTCATTTGAGACTTGAGTACAATCAGTAATGATTTTGTCTCCTACTTTAGTATGTATATGGTTTGGGTGGTGTTACCCTCTGGGTTTAATAGGTTGTGTAGTAGTTTCCAGATCATTTTACCATTTCCTTTGGCCTCTAAAAGCATGTGGATGTAATAGTTTGATTGGGACATTCCGAGATGTTTAACTACTTGATTACGTAAGTCTTTAAATATTTTCGAATCTGTCACTACGAGTTTTGATAAAAGTTTTTGAGGCATAATCTCTTATTTTCATTAATTTCCGGATATCATAATTTTTTCGCTTTCTAATATATTGATCAATAATGTGTCCGATAGCAGACATTAGCTGATTACAACAGGCGTGTACTTGGCCATTTTGTTGGAGCTCGTCTCAAGTAAGACCCTTTAATTCGTTTTCAAATGCAGTTGTTGATTGGTGAGGGATCTCAAGTTTAAAAGTTTTCTGATCTTGACTTTTAAACCTCGTCAGACGTTTCTTTGTGGGTTTTCTTGCAGCTAATGTCAGATTATCATCTAACAAGCCGGTAACTAGATTTTATGATTCTGTCAGGCTTGTTTGTGAGGATTAACTCAATTAGTGTCTGAGTGTTTTTAGTGATACATGTTGGGGTTCTATCTTCTGACTAAAGTCATGTTTGGATGTGAGGTCTTTTATTTTTTTTCTGCAGTGTTTATCTAGCCAGTTTAAGTTGAAGTGTCCGAAGACAGGTACTTCACTGTTATTCTTAAAATTCTTAAACAGTACATCTAAGTCTTCGCATAGCATTGCAGCGCACGCAGATGGAGGGCTGTATACCACCAATACATTGAATTGCATGTTTTGTGATAGTGTGACATTGATACATAAACATTCAGTAGATATATCAGCAGTCAGGGGAATTTCCCTTGCATTAAGTAAGTCTTTGACATATATCAGTACCCCCCCCCCCCCCCCCCCCTCCCCTTCCCACAGTTCGGTCCCTTCTAAAACATTTATATCCCGGAACACTGATTAAGCTGGTTAAAATGTTATCATGCAGCCATGTTTCACTTATGCATAGAAAATCAAGATTAGACTCGGACAGTAATAATCTGATTTCATCACACTTGGGAACTAGGCTTCGGATGTTTAAGTGACCTCCCAAAATACCCTTGGGTTTCACTTCAGGATACCAAATCACTTTAGCAGGATTAACAGTATAAAAAAGCAGTCTGTTTCTGCTTCGTCTGTGCTTGTGTTTGGATTGTTCTTTTTTCACCTTTTATAGAAGCCAGGCGGTGGAAACTGACACATTGACTCTGAAACAAAAAACGGATCGAGTCTGTTGCCGTGGCGCTACCGTTCCACATCCAGTGGAAATCCTGGTTACACTTACAAACGTTGCTTGGCGAGATCAATGACGAAACCTTACTTCGGGTTCAAGGCACGAAGGAAAAGGAAATACACTTTCAAACCAGAGCACTCGCAGTGAGCAAACTCGACCACAAGATGGCGGCATAGCTGAGACAACAATACAGAATACAGATTTACACTGTAAACAACCTCATCTTTTCTCCAAGCTTATACATCAGTAACTGACATTAACATCACAGGGGCCGCTGGAGCCTATCCCAGCTGCATTCAGGCAGATTGGAATTTATCGCAATTTAGATTTTAGGCCATATTGCCCACCCCTCGTAAAAAGTGGTCTTCTATTCCTGTGAATAATGTTGTAAAGAGCAATGTGTTTGTTTTCAGGCCAATTAATATAATAACTTGTTTTTTTAAGTACATGTAAACTTACTGAATGCCTCATGTGACTGAGCAAATCTGGACATTTCTCAAGCATGTTTGTCATTGTGTGTCCTGCAGACGTCTGTGGAGAACGTCTGCCTGAAAAAAAGGAGAGTAGCTTCAGGATGGTGAAGGAGGATCCTTCAAAGAGGAAGACCAGGCGCCACGGACCCTCTGGCGTCTCCTTTTCCTCTTTGACACAGACCCTTCCCTGTAAAAAGGAAGAGGAAGACTCACTGACGCCCCACATTAAAGAGGAAGAGGAGGAACACAGCATCACTCAAGAGGGAGATCATCTTGAAGGACTGGAGGAGTTCCCAGTGACTGGTGTCCCTGTGAAGAGTGAAGATGATGAGGTGAAAGGTGAAAGTGAGGAGAGGGGAGGGGGGGAGCCTCCAAGCAGCAGCTCAACACAACACATGACAACAGAAGCTGATGGAGACCACTGTGGAGGATCACAAGCAGACAAGCTCTTAGCTCCACTATCAGATAGTGAGGACACAACGTCACACTCTCCTGACACTGATGATGAAGACTCTAAAGATGATAAGACATGTCACACTGACAACACTCACTTCACATCTTCTCTCTGTCACAAAACCTTTAAATACCATTGTCGTCTAAAATCACACATGAGAACACACGCCGGAGAAAAACCTTATGTCTGTTCAATCTGTGGTAAAGGTTTTGTTGAAAAGCAGAGTTTGAAAAAACACACAATATTACACACTGGTGAAAACCCTTTTATCTGTTCAATCTGTGGTAAAGGTTTTGTCGAAACTCACAAATTGAAAGAACACATGAGAACACACACCGGTGAAAAACCTTTTTCTTGTTCAATCTGTGGCTTATCTTTTTCAAGGAAGCAACATTTGAAAGTACACATGAGAACGCACACTGGCAAAAAACATTTTTCCTGTTCAGTCTGTGGTAAAGGTTTTACAAATGGTCACAATTTGAAAGTACACATGACAACGCACACTGGAGAAAAATCTTTTATCTGTTCAATCTGTAGTAGAGGTTTTGTTCTAAGTAAGTATTTGAAAGTACACATGAGAATGCACACTGGAGAAAAACCTTTTTCTTGTTCAATCTGTAGCTTATCTTTTTCAAGGAAGGAACATTTGAAAAGACACATGAGAACACACACTGGCAAAAAACCTTTTTCCTGTTCAACCTGTGGTAAAGGTTTTACACAAAGTCAGAATTGTAAAATACACAAGAGAACACACATTGGAGAAAAACCTTTTTCTTGTTCAATCTGTGGCTTATCTTTTTCAAGGAAGCAACATTTGAAAGTACACATGAGAACGCACACTGGCAAAAAACATTTTTCCTGTTCAGTCTGTGGTAAGGGTTTTACAAATGGTCACAATTTGAAAGTACACATGACAACGCACACTGGAGAAAAATCTTTTATCTGTTCAATCTGTAGTAGAGGTTTTGTTCTAAGTAAATATTTGAAAGTACACATGAGAATGCACACTGGAGAAAAACCTTTTTCTTGTTCAATCTGTAGCTTATCTTTTTCAAGGAAGGAACATTTGAAAGTACACATGAGAATACACACTGGCAAAAAACCTTTTTCCTGTTCAACCTGTGGTAAAGGTTTTACACAAAGTCAGAGTTTGAAAATACACAAGAGAACACACACTGGTGAAAAACCTTTTTCTTGTTCAATCTGCGGTAAAGGTTTTACACTAAGTCAGAGTTTGAAAGAACACATGAAAATACACAGTGTAGAAAAACCTTTTTCTTGTTCAATTTGTTGTAAAGATTTTTTAAATCGACAGTCTGTAAAAGTACACATGAGAACACACACTGGCGAAAAACCTTTTTCCTGTTCAATCTGTAGTAAAGGTTTTACACAAAGTCAGTGTTTGAAAAGACACATGAGAACACACACTTGTGAAAAATCACATTCCTGTTCAATCTGCAACAGAAGCTTTTGTGACCGATCAAACCTTGTAGCACACATGAGAAGACACCCAGGAGAGAAAGTGTTGAGTTGCAGTGTGTGTGGTGAAAGATTGTCTTCTAAGTACCAGTGTAAGAAACACAAGTGTGCTGGTGAGAACAGCAGCAGCAAATGAAACTGCAGGATTTGAAATAAACTGTCCAGACTTTCATTTTGACTTTCTAACAACATCAGCACATATAACATGTGTGACATTGTTGTTTGTCTAACAATCTTGTTAATATGCTTCTGCATTTATAGATTAAGATAGTTTGAAATATGAAAGTATTACATATTTGTATTTGTAATTGTTAATAATCCCATAGATTATCACCTTTATATGATATACATATGTACTGGTTCACATCTGAAACATCTTCTGGACCACTTCAGGAAGCATATTATTATTTACTTTATACATCATTTAAACAGTTGTCTTTTATACAATTTTAAAATGTGTGACTTTATGAATCATTTGTTGGGTCTCTGTAATCCATTTTATTAATCATCTTTATTACTCTGCTTAACGGTGGCAGAGGGGTTAGTGCGTCTGCCTCACAATACGAAGTTCCTGCAGTCCTGGGTTCAAATCCAGGCTCGGGATCTTTCTGTGTGGAGTTTGCATGTTCTCCCCGTGACTGCGTGGGTTCCCTCCGGGTACTCCGGCTTCCTCCCACTTCCAAAAACATGCACCTGGGGATAGGTTGATTGGCAACACTAAATGGTCCCTAGTGTGTGAATGTGAGTGTGAATGCTGTCTGTCTATCTGTGTTGGCCCTGTGATGAGATGGCGACTTGTCCAGGGTGTACCCTGCCTTCCGCCCGATTGTAGCTGAGATAGGCGCCAGCGCCCCCCGCAAAGAAAATGGATGGATGGAATTACTGTCTTTTGTAATATGATGATTGTGTTGTGATTGTTTTATATGTATGTCCCCAGACCTTTATGCAATATAAAAGTGAGAGAAAATGGCTGAATTGTTTGTGGAAGGATGGTTTTGTGTTTACAAACTTACATTCGTGGATAAAACAAAAACTCCTATTATTGTGTTTTAAACATTTTTATGGTTGTTTTTCTTTTTAATATCCCCAAAACAATATCAATATCAATCAAAGTTTGTCTTTTTAGGCAATAGCCAATATTATACATAGATTTACTTTGCATACATTCATAAAATAAACAGTTTATTTTGTTTCCCAATCACAGAACGAACAAGTGTTGTCTTCAATTGCAATTCAATATCCTAAAAATGATTTTAAGTGGTCAATTCCGGGGTTGTTTTTTTTCCAAAATGAACCCCTTTGCCTTTGGAAGATTGGAAACTTTCAAGTTCTATTTTTTTTAATATAGTATTGAAGAAATAGTAAATAATTACAAAAGATGGTATGCTGTATTTAGAATGTTTTTTACAAAAGCCTTTTATTTTTAGTAATTATTTTTATTTGCAGGTTATAGTTAATGAAATCTTCAATTCATAAAATATTTTTATCAGTCAATAAGTGCATCAGTGACCAAATGCCTTTTTCAAACCATTGCTGTACAAAGATGGATTTGTTTCTCATTTTAATATAAGAACAATTCCATAGTGGAGTATTGTGTGTGATGAAGTTGTGTTTGTAAATTAGTTTCCAGTACAACAACACTACTCTAGCCTTGACTGGAGGGCAAAGCAGGTCTAAATAGCAACCGGCTGATTGACAGTCCAGGTGTGGCCAGGTGCCAATCAGCCGCATCTGAGGGGAAACAGCTCTCAGAGAGACAAGCAGGAAACTGAACCAAAATAAGAGCGCTTACAGGAAATAAAAACAAACACAGAGGAAAAAACCTAACTAAACTGTCAGTGACAAATTTGACACATTTATTAAAAAAACAAAACTTCTATCGATATTTGCAGTTGCGGCATTTTGTTAATATGAAGGTGAAAAATGTAACAAAGACCAACATATGTTTAATTGAACTGTTTACAAAAGTTTACAATTCAGAAACTATTGATAGTGTTTCATGCTTGTATAAGAAATCATATTCAACTTTATATATTAAAACAAAATGGGAGAAGGAAGGAGGGATAACTACATCTGAGGAAGAATGGACAATAAAAAGGAGATATCAATGGACTTGTAGCAGCTCACCCAAGTGGAGAGTTTGGCTGGGAAAGTTTTATTCCACCTTCTCAGAAGTCTCAGTATGATAACAACTCCCCTGCCTGTTGGACAAATTGTGGGAATCTAAAGGCAAACCACTAGCATGTTTTCTGGGACTGCTCTGCCATAAAGGACTATTGGAAAGAGATACACCAAGCTCTACAGGATATTTTCAAATCACCCCTTGAAAGTAACATTCTGTTTTTCACACATCGCACCTCAGGATTGGCTGAAAAAAGAGAAATACTTCATGAATATCCTACTAGTGGTTTGTAAAAAGAGCATTACCAGGAAATGGATATTACAGGAGAGCCCAACTTTGAAGAAATGGATGGAAATCACAATGGACATTTATAAAACACAGAAGATAACAGCTTTTATTATTTATAAACTAGAGATATTTACTTCATACTGGGAATACTGGGTTGATTATGTCACGCCACATAAGCCTGATTTTATTTTTTCCAATTCGTGATTAAACAGTTTTTTTTTTTTTAAAGATGACTCCCTATATGTACATAGTTTTTTCTATTTATTTATTTACTAACTGTTCATATTCTTTCATTTTTTTTTAAATTATCGTTATTATTGTTAATATTACTTTGGTTAGATTTTTTTTTTTTTTTTCTGATTTTCTGTGAGTGTTTTGCTGGATTTCAGCAGTTTGTTTTGTTTTCTTCATAGAAAAGTTGCTCTGGGTTTTTGTTCTTTTATCAATAAATATCCCTTTTTTCACTGCACGGTGCCACCTCGTTCTTCTGCATCTTAAAAATAACGAAATGATTGTAACTAGCATTCCCAATTTCCAGTTTTTGGTGAACTCTTGTGAAAAATCCACTCTCATGTTACTCTTTATAGTTAATTCATTTTTAAATTAATAAAATACTAACTGAGTCCTGCTGCTAGTTCACTTTTTGTGGTGTCATTTTGCTACCTGTTTAGGAAATTATATGTTCTTAAATATATTAATAATCTTCCATATTGGCAGCTATAGTGATTCATTTATTCAGCAGAGCAATACTGTTAGGAGCTGAATTAGATGGAACCCAAGGATGCAGAGACATATTGTTTGTAGACAAAATGTATTCTTTTATTCTGGGCGCAAGGAGGATGTAGCCACAAAAACATAAAGCGATGGTGGAGCACAAAAACACACCATAAAAACTACTAAGATAAATACCAAAACTAAACCAAAAGCGCTAGTAAAGACTGGGAATAATACTGACAGATAAGATAAAAAATAAAAGAGCAAAGTACAAAAATAAATCTCTAGACGAAGCTAGGAAACATACTTCAAGAATGAAGTAAAACAGAAACACAAAATTATAAACTGCAAGCGTTAGTCGGCGCTGGATAAACAGGCAAACCTGCAAGCTGCACGAGCAAAAACAGGAGGGTTTAGCAAGTGAGACGAGAAGGACAGTCATGCGTGAGGAACAGCAGTAACCACAAAGTACCGGCGCTAACGGGCCGTAAGCAGCCAGTTAATAAAGGCACGCTAATCAACCTCAGGTGTGTTGGATTGACCAGCGTCAGCTGCACTCCAGACTGTGGATGAGAGAGAGAGTCAGTCTGATGTGCAAACAACATCATGAAACTTCAGTATACCACAAATACAACTTGCTTCCGACAAAAAAGTATACACAATTGCTGTCTTCCTCGCTGATGAAACATGATAGCAACATGCATCTGCTAGCTCAGGATCGCCCCCACTTCTCAGTGTGGTGAGTTGGAGTATCAATCAATCAATCAATCAATGTTTACTTATATAGCCCTAAATCACTAGTGTCTCAAAGGGCTGCACAAACCACCACGACATCCTCGGTAGGCCCACATAAGGGCAAGGAAAACTCACACCCAGTGGGACGTCGGTGACAATGATGACTATGAGAACCTTGGAGAGGAGGAAAGCAATGGATGTGGAGCGGGTCTAACATGATACTGTGAAAGTTCAATCCACAATGGATACAACACAGTCGCGAGAGTCCAGTCCAAAGCGGATCCAACACAGCAATACAGTGCTGAAATCTGTATTTTAAAGGCCTACTGAAAGCCACTACTAGCCACCACGCAGTCTGATAGTTTATATATCAATGATGAAATATTAACATTGCAACACATGCCAATACGGCCTTTTTAGTTTACTAAATTGCATTTTTAAATTTCCCGGGAGTTTCTTCTTGAAAATGTCACAGAATGATGACGTGTACGCAAGACGTCACACACTGTTAGGAAATATGAGCGCTGCACACACACACAGCTAAAAGTCGTCTGCTTTAACGGCATAATTACACAGTATTTTGGAGATCTGTGTTGCTGAATCTTTTGCAATTTGTTCAATTAATATTGGAGAAGTCAAAGTAGAAAGATGGAGTTGGGAAGCTTTAGCCTTTAGCCACACAAACACACGGTGATTCATTGTTTGAAATTCACAGAGGTGAAGCTTTCCCATGGATCAGAGCGGTCAAGAGAACATGGATCCCGACCAAATGTCAACCAGCAGTTTTGGGTGAGAAAATTGTGGTAAAAAGTCGCCACTTACCGGAGATCAGTTGAGCCTGTGCCATCCATACAGCTGCCGTCGACTTCCTTCAAACACTAGCCTCAAGACACCTGTGGACACACCCCTCTGACTATCAGGTAATATTAAACTCACTAAAACACTAGCAACACAATAGAAAGATAAGGGATTTCCCAGGTTTATCCTGATAAATGTGTCTAAAAACATCAGAATCCGTCCCAAGTCAATCGCCTTTTTTTTCAAACTTGATTTATTTATTTTTTTTCTAATCCGTCGCTATTAATATCCTCAAACACAAATCTTTCATCCTCGCTCAAATTAATGGGGACATTGTCGTTTTCTCGGTCCAAATAGCTCTTTTTATTGGAGGCTCCGATTAAAAACAATGTGAGGATGTGAGGAGCCATCACACGGGTGACGTCATTGTCTGCGACTTCCGGTAAAGGCAAGGCTTTTCTGTTAGCGACCAAAAGTTGCGAACTTTATCGTGGATGTTCTCTACTAAATCCTTTCAGCAAAAATATGGCAATATCGCGAAATGATGAAGTATGACACATAGAATGGACCTGCTATCCCCGTTTAAATAAGAACATCTCATTTCAGTAGGCCTTTAGGTCTTATAATCAAGGAATAATGAGGTCACACTGATATTAGAACATTAATGCTAAGGTTTCATCCAGTAGTGGACCGGTTATGTCTGATGATGATGATGATGATGATGAAGATGTATCTGTGCAAGTGAACAATTGGATCCACAAGGGACAACAACCCTTTCCACAGACTACACACACATCATAAACATTGATCGTCAAAACCTTCAACAATATATTTGAAGAAGACTTTAGAGTTGAAAGTGAAGATGTGATAGTGAAATAAGTACAAATGCAGCAATAAAAACAAGCAACTCCATTCACGATGGCTCTAAAGTTCAGTGATGTGTTGCTAACTTCAGACTTTTTCTTCTTTGTTGATGTTTTGCAGGAGTTAACATCCATGATGTAATAATGCTGCTCAGTCCACATTTTGTTAACAATTTTATTCATTCATTCTTTTAATTGGATAATAACATCAATAAAAATGCAATGGAAGAAAATGTGTGAACAAAAAACAACTGTAAATAATAAGAAGCTCTCTCTTTAACAATGAGAAAATAAAATAAAATAGTAGCTACATACATGATATTCAATAAATGCACACAACTTAAAAAGTAATTCCAGAACAACATAGAATAACAGTAGAAGATGAGAAGCACTACTACATACAACATCAAATATTCATTCATATTAAACATGCTGTGTTTTAAAGTACATTTAGCACAATCACTGCTTAAGTGGTTTTAAATCCCTGCAGCTTCCATGACTGTTACACACTTGTGTTTACTGACCTGATACTTATGCCAGAACATCTTATCACACACAGTGCAACTAAATGGTTTCTCTCCAGTGTGTGTTCTCATGTGTCTGGTCATGACAAGATTTGTGGAGAAACTCTTCTTACAAACAGAGCAAGTAAATGGTTTCTCTCCAGTATGTGTTCTCATGTGCGTGGACATGTTAAGCTTTCTGGAAAACCTCTTCTTACAAAGAGAGCAAGTAAAAGGTTTCTCTCCAGTGTGTGTTCTCATGTGTCTTTTCATTTGCTCATTTATGGAGAATCTTTTGGGACACACTGAGCATGGAAAAGGTTTCTCTCCAGTGTGTCTTCTCATGTGTGTGGTCATGTGTTGCTTTCTGGAGAAACTCTTCTTACAAACAGAGCAAGGAAAAGGTTTCTCTCCAGTGTGTGTTCTCATGTGTGTGGTCATGGCAGACTTAATGGAGAAACTCTTCTTACAAACAGAGCAAGTAAAATGTTTCTCTCCAGTGTGTGTTCTCATGTGTGTGGTCATGTTACGCTTTGTGGAGAAACTTTTTTTACAAACAGAGCAAGTAAAAGGTTTCTCTCCAGTATGTATCCTCATGTGTATTGTAATATAACTCTTGTGTCTAAATGATTTCCCACATTGAGAGCAGTCAAAGTGTTTGTTGTTAGTGTGATGTCTCGTATCACCTTTGGAGTCATTTTTACTCTCCAAAGGTTTTTGGATGTGATCACTGTGATCAGAAGATTGTGACATCATGTGGTCCATGTCTGACAGAGGAGCAAAGATGCTGTCTGGTTCTGACTTTATATGTTCACAATGCTCTCCATCAGCTTCTGTGATGTGTTGACTTACAAGCTCCGCCCCTCTGTTCTCCTCACTTTGACTGTGATGAAGCTGTAAGGACTGAGCTTCATCTTCATCATTAGCCTCCTCCAACCTTTGAAGCTGATCCCACAGTTCCTCCTCTTCCTCTTTAATGTGGGAGGGGGTCTGTAGCTCCTTCTGTCCCACACTGGAGCTCCACTCCTGCTGCTTGGAGGGAATCTCTTCATGACTCTCTGCTGACACCTGCTGGACGTCTGCAGAACATAAAACACAAATGAGGTGTTACTGTATAGAAGTTTGCAGTATTCAAACTATTCAGATGTGAGCTAGGCCAAACAGACAGTGATGGGCAAACGACCTGGAAAATGTAGTAAGCTAAGCTACAAGTTACTCTCCATTAAATGTAGCTAAGCTATCCTCAGAGAATTGTAGCAAGCTACACTACATGCTACACTGCAAAAGTAGCTTGCCACATCAAAGCTACATTTAACAGCATTTCTATCTATTGGCCCACATGTATAATATCAGTGTTAATGTAACTGAGAGTGTGCACATGGACCCAGTGAGAGAACTACATGTCTTCAACTCATCACTGAGCTTGTTCCACCACTTAACTCCTAAAACTGTGATACATTTGCATTTTATATTCCTTCTTACTTTACCTATTTCAAAAATCAATATTCCCCATAAATGATAGTTTTCTCCTCTTAATTGAAATAACCTAATAATACAAGCTGGAAGACTGTTGCTGTAAACATTTACACAAACTTCAACACAATATGTTAAATATGGAAAAATAAAAGAATAATATAACTGTTGAGAGGGGCGTGGCCTACGCGTTCCCTGCGGGCGGGGCGTGTGCAGGGGCCGACCAGGAAGCAGCATACAGGTGAGCAGATACCTCAGCTGGAGCGAGTGATCCAATCACCTGTTCCCTTCATCAGCAGTGTTGGAAATCTTGAGGGGAAAGATGATGAGAGTGACGGAGAGAGAAAGACACACACGGCGAGATACAGTGAACAAACTGGAGAGCACTGGACTGATGCAGTTGCATGTACTGCCATCAATAAAAGTGTAAATCACTGAGACCGAGTGTGGTGATTCCAGCCAAACAACGGGGGATCTGGGACAGAGACCTTCCACAGTGGCGCGCAACTAAGGAAGAATCCAGGAAAGATGTCGGCACCAACCCCCCTGGAAGCGCTTGGACAAGTGCTGGCGCAAGTATCAGCAGCAAGTCAGCAACAATCGCAACTGTTAAAACGCTAATGGACAAGGCGGAAGCGGGAGGGATGTCAGCCATGAAACGCATGGTAGAGGGGGAGGATCCTCAAACATTCCTGGACATGTTCGAGGCGACAGCGACGTCAAACAGGTGGCCGGAAGAAGAGTGGAGAGCAAAACTGCTGCCGCTCCTGGTGGGGGAGGCGCAGCGGGTGGTGTTGAGTCTCCCGGCATCTGCCCGCCTGCAATACACCAACCTCCGTTAAGCCATCCTGGACCGGATCGGCAGCAGCCCCGGGGATCACAGACGCAGATTTAGAGCGATGACGCTGGAGCCAGAAGACCGACCGTTCGTGTTCGCCTACCGGCTGAGGGACGCAGCGACCCGGTGGCTCTGGCCCAATGGACAGGATCCAGGTGTGCTGGAAAGCATCGTTTTGGAGCGGTTCCTGGACGCCATCCCAGCTAGGACATCAGCGTGGGTGAGATACCACAGCCCCCCGAGCGTAAAAGCAGCGGTGAGGTTGGCGGAGGAACACCTAGCAGTGCAGAGGGAGGCAACCCCGAGGACGGCCGCAGGATCCACCCCCCGCGATGGGGGGGTGTGGAGAGGGCCAGATCACCCGGGCATAAAGACCAGGTTTTCCCGGTGGCCACACAAACACTTACACACACACGCACGCACGCATACACACACACACCACAAACGTTGGGACACGGGTTAACAATAAATCTGATGTGTGCATGTTGCAGGTTCCCAGTGCTGCGGCGAGAGGGCTTCCCTCGCAGAGGGCACCTCAACTTCCAGGGCTGGTGTGCTGGGGGTGCAGACAACCCGGTCACGTGCGCAGGGATTGCTCCATGATGGAGGTGGGGCAGGCAATGCGGCTTGTCGAGCCACCAGCACCCGCCCCCGATCCAGGAGAGACATACTACGTCCCGGTAAGAGTACAAGGGGGTACATATCGGGCGATGGTGGACTCGGGCTGTAAGCCGTCCCTGATCCACCAAAACCTGGTTCGACCCGATGGCTGAACATTTGGGGTATGACAAGACACTTAATTGGGTCATGGTCCAATTTTATTGGCCAGGCCTCCGGGGGGATGTGCGCTGGTGGTGCGCAGCCTGGCCGGACTGCCAGCTGGTGAATCCAGCGGCCACCCCACGGGCATCGTTACGCCCATTATCGCTCATAGAGGTTCCATTCGAGAGAATTGGCATGGACCTCATCGGACCATTTCACCCGAGTACATCGCTTTGTTTTACCTCAACGCGGTATCCCGAAGCAAAGCCTTTGCGCCCTATCTCCGCCAAAAGTGTAGCGCAAGCACTGTTTCAGGTCATCTCCCAAGATGGAATCCCAAAAGAGATTCTGACTGATCGGGGCACGTCCTTTATGTCACGCACCATAAAAGAACTGTACGGATTATTGGGGGTAAAAGCGATCCGCACCAGCGTGTACCTGCCACAAACGGATGGACTGGTGGAGAGATTGAATAAAACGCTGAAAACAATGAGTCGTAAGTTTATGCACAAGAACAAACAGATTTGGGTTGAATGGTTGGATCCCCTTATGTTTGCGATGCAGGAGGTACCCCAGGCCTCACTTGGTTTTGCACCGTGTGAGTTATTGTACGGCTGGAGGCCTCGCGGGGTCTTGGACATCATTAAAGAAAGCTGGGAAGAGGGTCCAAGCTCCAGCAAAAATTAGTTACAGTACGTCCTTGACATGCGAGCAAAACTCCACCAGGTGGGGCACTTGTCACGCGGGAATTTACTCCGTGCCCAAGAGCGTCAGCGGCGCACATATAACCGGGGAACCCAACTGCATAAATTTACACCGGGAGAGAAAGTGCTTGTATTGCTTCCAACTTCAAGCTCTAAATTACTTGCAAAGTAAGCAATTTGTCGAAAAGCTTTAGAACAACATTTCTCAACGAGCTATGGCAAGGAATTTAGGGATTTTACCATCTACGGTCCGTAAAATCATCAAAAGGTTCAGAGAATCTGGAGAAATCACTGCACGTAAGCGATGATATTACGGACCTTTGATCCCTCAGGTGGTACTGCATCAAAAACCCACATCAGTGTGTAAAGGATATCACCACATGGGCTCAGGAACACGTCAGTAAACCACTGTCAGTAGCTACAGTTGGTCACTACATCTATAAGTGCAAGTTAAAACTCTACTATGCTACGCAAAACCCATTTATCAACAATACCCAGAAACACCGCCGGCTAAGCTGGGCCCGAGATCATCTAAGATGGACTGATGCAAAGTGCAAAAGTGTTCTGTGGTCTGACGAGTCCACATTTCAAATTATATTTGGAAACTGTGGATGTGGTGTCCTCCGGAACAAAGAGGAAAATAACCATCCGATTCTTATAGGTGCAAAGTTGGAAAGCCAGCATGTGTGATGGTATGGGGGTGTATTAGTGTCCAAGGCATGGGTAACTTACACATCTGTGAAGGCACCATTAATGCTGAATGGTCCATACAGGTTTTGGAGCAACATATGTTGTCATCCAAGCAACGTTATCATGGACGCCCCTGCTTATTTCAGCAAGACAATGCCAAGCCACGTGTTATAACAGCGTTGCTTCGTAGTAAAACAGTGCAGGTACTTTCCTGGCCCGCCTGCAGTCCAGACCTGTCTCCCATGGAAAATGTGTGGCGCATTATGAAGTGTAAAATACGACAGAAGAGATCCCGGACTGTTGAAGGACTGAAGAACGGGGAAATAATTCTACTTTCAAAGCTTCAACAATTAGTTTCCCAAACGTTTGTTGAGTGTTGTTAAAAGAAAAGGTGATGTAACACAGTGGTGAACATGCCCTTTCCCAACTACTTTGGCACGTGTTGCAGCCATGAAATTCTAAGTTAATTATTATTTGCAAAAAAAAAAATAAAGTTTGTGAGTGTGAACATCAAACATCTTGTCTTTGTAGTGCATTCAATTGAATATTGGTTTAAAATTATTTGCAAATCATTGTATTCCGTTTATATTTACATCTAACACAATTCCCCAACTCATATGGAAACGGAGTGTGTACACTGTAACAACACCATGATGTCATAACTCTTCAATGTTGACTTACACGCCCACACGCACACACACACACACACACACACACACACACGCACGCACGCACGCACACAGACACACACACACACACACACACACACACACACACACACACAGAACATCAAAGGATAGATGTTACCATTTGTGGTTTCACAGAACATTTTGGCATCTATATTACTTACACGAGTGTTTTTCAACCACTGTGCCGTGAGATACAGTCTGCTGTGCCGTGGGAGATTATCTAATTTCACGTATTTGGGTTAAAAATATTTTTTGCAAAGCAGTAATTATAGTCTGCAAATGATGTGTTGTTGTTGAGTGTCTGCTATCTAGAGCTCGGCAGAGTAACCGTGTAATACTCTTCCATATCAGTAGGTGGCAGCTGGTTGCTAATTGCTTTGTAGATGTCGGGAACCGCGAGAAGGCAGCTTGCAGGTCAAAAGGTACCTAATGCTTAAACCCAGAATAAACCAAAGGTGAGTGCCCCTAAGAAAAGGCATTGAAGCTAGGGGATGGCTATTCAGAACAAAGCTAAAACTGAACTGGCTACAAAACAAACAAAAACAGAATGCTGGACAACAGCAAAGACTTACTGTGGAACAAAGACGGCGCCCACAATGTACATCCCAACATGACATGACAATCAACAATGTCCCCACAAAGAAAGAAAAAAAAAATATTCTTGATTGCTAAAACAAAGTAGATGCGGGAAATATCGCTCAAAGGAAGACATGAAACTGCTACAGGAAAATACCAAAAAAAGAGAAAAAGACACCAAAATAGGAGCCAAAGACAAGAACTAAAACACTACACACAGGAAAACAGCAAAAAAAACTCAGAATAAGTCACGGCACGGTGTGACAGGTACACCTACTTTGAGACAAGAACTATATTGATGCATGCTTGGTTATGCTTTAAAGTCATATCCAACAATTGTGACGACTTTTTACTGTCAACTGAGGTTTATTTTTTAATGATTTCTGCTGGTGGTGTGCCTCCAGATATTTTCAACACAAAAATTGTGCCTTGGCTCAAAAAAGGTTGAAAAACACTGACTTACACTATCTTATTATATTGAATCTATATTCAATGATAGCTAGCGTTAGATCAGGGATCTTCAACCCGCGGCTCTGGAGCCACATGAGGTTCTTTCATGCCTCCGTCGTGGCTCCCTTTGGCTTTGAAACCGAATGTCAACAAATAATGGTTACTTGATCTATTCTATTTCATTTGATTTAGTTAGTTCATTTAAATTTTACAGTTGTAATTTTGGAGAGTTTCTGGGATCTTGTCATAGGAAAATAAAACCCATGTGAATATATTGTGGATGTAAATGTATGTCACAGCCCTTATGCGACATCTCTTGCTGCCATGCAATTGTATTGTTTTTAGCGGTCAACCCCTAGCAATGACAGATCAACAAAGATAGATATTTTATTTACTTACATTTTTATAAATTTGCTGTTTTTATTGATGACCAAGTAGTTGTTTTTAGTCAAATGAATATTCCACAGTTTTATGCCTTCAGAACATTGGAATGAGTTGATTTTTTAATTTCAATTCATTATTAGGGAAGGAAGACTGTATTTTGTTTCTAATATTCAAAATAATTTGATGATTTGCTTTGTTATACCCAGAGATAAATCAAATAAGTGTTTGATTTCATAAATCCTATAACACACGTGTAACACAACTATAAGTGGTGTTATCATCGTTTTAGGAATCTAACAGAGTTTGTGGCTCTAGGTGGGTTTTATTTGGGGGGAAACGGGCTAAAATGTCTCTTTGTATGCTGAAGGTTGCCGACCCCTGCGTTGGGTCAACACACAAAGCTAATGTGCGTGCACATGTTACGTATGTGTGGAGTTACATCATTTTGTGCTAAAAGCCATATTCTGCTTTCATGAATAAATGTTTGCCTTTTAGACCTTGTGTTAACATTATCTGATTTTTTACCTAATTTAAACAAATCACCGTTCCTGGGGACTGACTCCATTGAAAACCTATCAGTGTCACTTCTCATTCTGGCATGTGTATAAGTGGCATTATGATCAGTAATGGACATGCATGTGCTGTCAGTCATGTTATGTTACTGATACATGCTACTGGACTATACTTTTATAGTATTACTTGGCTATAAAAAGCTAAATGCGGTCTTACTTGTATGAGTGCACATGTGTGTTACTGTATATTGTTGTTTGAGTGCTGATATTATAATTAATATTTAGAACACTTCATATTACTTCAATTTTTTTTCTGAGTTACTTACTAAATGTTTTCATTTAATAGCACCAGTGCCCGAGTGAAAAAGCAAAGCGTACATCCCTAGTTATCACTGAAAGTATATTCTATCATGATAACAACAACATGACTGCAAAGTGTTAGTTGCTTCTCTCGAACTGTTTCTGTGTACGTGCACACGCTCCCAGTGTGTGTACGAGACAGCAGTAAGTGACTAGCATGCACTAATTCCCAACCATTTTTATTCTATATAATTATCAATCCATCCATTTTCTACCGCTTCTCCCTTTCGGGGTCGCCGGAGCCTTTCTCAGTTAGTCATTGTGAAAGATAATGGACATTTAAAAATATGTATACATTCTGTTAAACCACGAATAGTAACATAAGCAAGTCAGTGATAATCTAGTTATATTTTTTTGTAGAAAAAAAAAAGAAAGTAATTTTAAGCAAGTTGCGAACGGACACTTTAGTGCTTGCTGTCATTATGATTTGCTGACTACCTCTGTAACAAAACCTAGGAATGTTTTCTGTTGATTACCCATGATCTTCTTTAGTTACAATACTCTGTTCCATGAATCTTCTTTCATTTGCATGCCGGATTGTTTACTTTCACTTGACAAGGCTACTCCACTCACATAATAAATGTCATTGTCTTGTTAACAATCAAATATAAAGTTAGTAAAGATGTGAGAGTAAGAAGTCAACAAACCTGTTCTGTGTGACACAACTTGAGGTTTCTTGAAAACAGCGTCCAGTAGTTGATAGTTTTCCTCTTTTGTTCTAGAAAGTTCCGCCTCGTATTCTGCTATCGTTCTTTCTAACACCACAAATATTTCTTCAACAGCAGCAGTTAGTCGCTGATCCACCAACGCTCTCAACATTTGTAATGTAGACATTTTCACACAATCACAACACTTTACTCTCACACTTGATCTCTACTTAGCGATGTGTTGATAACTTCTGTGTCTTCTGTTAGCAGCTAACAAGCTAAGCTAACTAGCGAGCTAAGCTAACTAACAAGCAAAGATAGCACGAGAAGCGGCACAGTGCTTCTAGCGCATCCAGACCACTTTATCCTTAACTAAAGAATAAAATATGTGTTTTATACGACGTAAATATTTCAAACTGGAGAACAAATAATAAGACTGACTTATTAGCGTCCTGCTCGCGGCTTTCTGCGTCGATGTGCTAGCGTTGTGTCGGTCGCGAACGATTCGTTCGATTGAACGAAGCATACATCTTCTTCTTCTTTTGTTTTTTTTTATGGCGGTTGGCAAGCCACCTTGTGGTGTGCATTAGCGCCACCTACTGTAATGGAGTGTGGACCGAGGTGGATCCCTACTCTATATTCTTTTATTCAACCCAGTGTTTTTTAAATATGTTTATATTGCTTTATATCCTATGTGTTCTGAATTCAATCCTAATATACTTCCCACTTCTAACCTAATATTTTCTTTTGCTAACTTATTTTCCAGTATTTCTCTTTCTCTATTGTATTTCATACATTGTATTAAAACATGGTCAACATTCTCTATTTGATGGCAAAAATCACACAGCCCTGTATTATGTTTGCCTATCAATTTTAGTGAACTATTTAGATAAGTATGTCCTAATCTCATTCTAGTAATAATGTCTTCTTCTTTCCTATTTCTATTCCTCCTCTCATTACACCTACTCTCCTCTGGACTTTGTAAAACTCTCTACCTTTTGTTTCCTTATTCCAATTATCCTGCCACTTTTTATTGTGTTCTATCTTAATGATGCTCTTCACTTCTTCTTTACTGTGCTTTATCTCCATGTTTACTTCTGTTTTAGTGCTTGCTTGTTTTGCGTATCTATCAGCTAACTCATTCCCCACAACTCCTACATGAGCAGGAACCCAGAGAAATTTTACCACCAGAGGTGGGTAGAGTAGCCAGAAATTGTACTCAAGTAAGAGTACTGTTACTTTAGAGATTTATTACTCAAGTAAAAGTAAGGAGTAGTCACCCAAATATTTACTTGAGTAAGAGTAAAAAGTATGTTGTGAAAAAAACTACTCAAGTACTGAGTAACTGATGAGTAACCTGTTTGTTTAATGATTACGGCAACAAATAATGCACAAAAACATAAAAATAGCAATGAGCAAATTCAGAGCCAGGAATATCTCTTAAGCAACTAAAACAATATTATATATTAAATAATAGTACATTAAAATAAAATTAAAAAATGGCACATCGAGCCACAATAACTTAACAGCACCATAGCTTCAGTAGGCATTCATTGATTGATTGATTGAAACTTGTATTAGTAGATTGCACAGTACAGTACATATTCCATACAATTGACCACTAAATGGTAACACCCCAATAAGTTTTTCATCCTCAATCAATTATTTAATAAATGACCAAGTCGAGGTGATATACCTCATATATACATATACATACACACACATATCATTTATACACACACATATCATACATACACACACAAACCATTTATACACACACATATCATACATACACACACAAACCATTTATACACACACATATCATATATATATGTATATACTGTATATATATATATATATATATATATATATATATACATACATTTATATATACAGTATATAATCTATATTTATTCATTTTGCCGTTTTTGTTCACATGTTGAAGGTGTTTTAATGAATATACATGCATGTTTAACATATAGATTCCTATCTTTCATGAAAAACAAGAATATAAGTTGGTGTATTACCTGATTCTGATGACTTGCATTGATTGGAATCAGATGTCCAAGTTTTCAAATGGAGGAGAAAAAAAGTTCCTCTTTTCTGTCTAATACCACATGAAAGTCGTTGGTTTTTGGCATCTTATTTGTCCAGCTTCCATATTTGTTTTTATACACTTGACAAGAAATACATTGGCGGCAAACTCCGCAGCTTGCTGGCTTGTTTGCGCTGGCTTTCGGAGACTCTTATTTTGTTAGCGCAGGCGCGATGGAGCGGCGCTTTTATTGTGAAGACAGGAACTGTGCGATCAGTCTTTAGGCTTTTGACGGGAAGTACGGTTGAAATAAAAAGTGTCTTTTTTCCTTTACACTTTTGATTGATTGATTGAAACTTGTATTATTAGATTGCACAGTACAGTACATATTCCGTACAATTGACCACTAAATGGTAACACCCCAATAAGTTTGTCAACACGTTTAAGTCGGGTTTTACGTATCACGGTCATGTGACCGCCTGGCTCTGTTTGATTGGTCCAACGTCCCCAGTGACTGCATGTGATTGGTGAAACGCAGGCATGCGTAGTTCCTACTTTGAAGCTCTGTCATTAACCAAAATAAACATTAAAAGATCGATAAAAAAAAGTAGCGAGTAGCGAGCTGAATGTAGATAAATGGAACGGAGTAAAAGTAGCGTTTCTTCTCTATAAATATACTCAAGTAAAAGTAAAAGTATGTTGCATAAAAACTACTCATAGAAGTACAATTTATCCCAAAAGTTACTCAAGTAAATGTAACGGAGTAAATGTAGCGCGTTACTACCCACCTCTGGTTACCACACCTCCCGCTTTATTTATTCTGTAGATTGCATGAACTATTTCATAAACTATATGAAACAGTGTCATCAAACTAATGTCATTCATATCTTGATTTGATTTAAATGTATAAATTATTTTATAACTATCTACCATAACCCTTTTCCTCTTATCAACATTTTCCTCGTTTTCGTGCACTCTTTTAGCACTCGACTTTCCTTCATGACCTCCTCTCCCCTTCTTTCCTCTCTCCCCTCTAGTCCTATCCATGTCCATACCTTCCTCATACATCCCGTCACTATCCCCTTCCATCTCCATCCAGTCACACTACAGCTTATGCTTAACCGTCAAAACAAATATAGATGTTAAGGTGTTTGAGCTTAACAGAGTTCTTTATGCGTGCACATGAACGACACTTTCAACGAGTCTTGAACATCAACTTCCTCTCACCGAGGAGACTTTTATTCTCTTCTTCTGTTGAACACACAACTGCTTCTGTGTTAAACACTACACAGTTCCAGAGCGCCCTCAAGGGGATAACATGCGCTACAACATCCTAGCTCTATAACAGTCACTGAGTAAGAGCGTGGATATATACAATCTTAACACCCCCACTCGCTATTAGCTCACTGTGTTAAACAATATTTTAAGAACATTTTCCATCATCCTGTTTTGTTAGGATTCATCCTTCAAGTCTTCATCCCAACATGCCAAACATATTCTGTGAGAAACATTTCAACTTCTGTTTAGTAGCTGGTTTTGTCAGAATATCAGCAACCATTTGTTCTGTAGGACAATATTCCAGTATTACCCTACCAGTAGCAACAATGTCTCTTATGAAGTGGTATTTCACATCAGTGTGTTTGCATCTTTGTCTGTTAACAGGATTTTTAGTGAGTGCAATCGTACCCTGATTGTCTTCGTACACTTTTGTTTTAACATATTGATAATTATCAAGTCCTTTTAGTAGCTGTTCAATGTAAAGACACTCCTGTATAGCTGAAGCTAAAGAAATGTATTCTGCTTCACAAGTAGAAAGAGCTACTGTTGGTTGTTTTCTTGTCTTCCATGAAATGAATGAAGTGCCTCCACACAAAGTTGCACAATAGCCTGATGTGCTACGTCTGTCTGTTTCATTTGATGCCCAACTTGCATCACAGTAAACTGTCAGACCGAGTCTTTCAGTTACATTCTTCTTGAAGTGAAGTCCTTGTTCTGATGTACCTTTTAGGTATCTGAATACATGTTTCACTGTATTCCAATGTTCCATAGTAGGTTCATTAAAGTGTTGAGATAGTTTACTCGCAACAAAGCTTATGTCAGGTCGAGTGCATGTTGATAAGTAAATTAAACTTCCCCCTGCTTCTCTGTACTGTCTTGGTTGTTTCAACGTTTCAACATTTTCTGCATAATCAAGTTTCTCTTGGTTTACAATTTTCCATATCAAACCTTTGTAAAACCGTTTTCAGATATCTCTCTTGTGACATTTTGACTAGTCCATGTGTTTGTTCAAAGTCTATTCCTAAGAAATGTTTTAGGGTTCCCAAATCCTTCATTTTGAATCTCTGAGTTAACATTCTTTTGACATCCTGCATTGATTTTTCACTTGAGGTAGCTAAAATAAGGTCATCTACCCAAATAATAAGAATTACCTTTTGACCATATTTTTCTCTTGTATATACACAATGATCTGCATCATTTTGCACAAAGTCATTTCCACATAAATGACTTGTTTTGGTTGCGAATTTCACCAATCTGATCTTTTGGACTTTTTCCATTTCTGGATAATATACAAGGAATGCTGGGCTGTTTTTATCATATCCTATGAAAATGCCCTGTTCACTTTTGGAGTCTAGTTTTCCTTTTTCTTTTGACATCCTGCATTGATTTTTCACTTGAGGTAGCTAAAATAAGGTCATCTACCCAAATAATAAGAATTACCTTTTGACCATATTTTTCTTTTGTATATACACAATGATCTGCATCATTTTGCACAAAGTCATTTCCACATAAATGAGTGTGTAGCACTGTATTCCAGTTTCTGCCCGACTGTTTGAGTCCATACAATGATTTGTTTAGTTTACATACCAGTTTTTCACCTGTGTTAGAGTTTTTCTCGTAACCTTGTGGTTGTTCTAAATAGATTTCGCAGTCGATGGGTGCGTGTAGATACGCGGTCTTCACGTCAATTTGATGTAAGATTAAGTCCTCCTGTGCCGCCTTCTGCATGACAATTCTTACACTTAACATGTCAGCTGTCAGTGAAAACGTCTCGTCGTAATCAGTTCCTGCTCTCTGGTCGTATCCTTTAGCAACAAATCTTGCCTTAAATTTATTAGATCCGTCTATGTCTGTTTTGAGTGCATAAACCCACTTAGCTTTTAAAGCTCGCTTACCTGGTGGTAAGTCAGTCAACTGGAATGTGTCATTTTCCACTAGTGACTTCATCTCCTCATTCATGGCGTTTTTCCAGTGCATTGACTCGGATGATAACACGGCTTCCTGATAAGTTTCTGGAATGTCACAAACTGCTCGATAACAGAAATCAACGCATGTTTGTAATCTGTCCAATGAATCATCAGTCTCATAATCTTGTAAATAAGATGGCTTTTGTTTTACTCTGAATGGATTCTTTCTGATTTCTGTTTCGGCATTTGCCGCTGACTGTTCCACATATTCCTGCTCATTTAAATCCTCAGTTTTGTTTTCAGGTTGAACTCTGTCCTCATCCTTCTGGTCACTGTCACAGACTGCATTGTCTCTGTTTCCAATGTCATGTCCTGCGTATGGCTCTAAAGTTTGTGTCTCTCTCTCTACACTTGTTTTGGTTGCGAATTTCACCAATCTGATCTTTTGGACTTTTTCCATTTCTGGATAATATACAAGGAATGCTGGGCTGTTTTTATCATATCCTATGAAAATGCCCTGTTCACTTTTGGAGTCTAGTTTTCCTTTTTCTTGTTTGTAACTAAAACATGTAGACCCAAATTTTTGCATTTGTGACACATTTGGTACTTTTCCTGAAAGTAACTCATATGCTGTTTTCTTTATCCGTCTATTGTAGCACCTGTTTCTAACATGAGCTGCTGTTTGAATGGCATAGTTCCACAAATAGTTTGGTAGTTTGCTTTCTATCAGTAAGCATCTAGCCATGTCAAACAGTGTTCGCCATCCTCTCTCTGCTGTGCCATTTTGGTGTGGCGAATAAGGCGCTGACGTCTCATGTCTTATTTTGTTCTTTGTTAGTAACATTTGGAACTCTCTGTTTGTAAACTCAGTGCCGTTGTCTGAACGTATACACTTTACATCTCCAAAGGGTGCTACATCTGCTAAGAACTTTTCTGTTGCAGTAACTGTATCACTTTTTGACTTAAGGAAATATACTAATACAGCACCTGAATAGTCATCTGTGAAACATTGTGCGTATTTGTGTCCTTCTATGCTCTCAGTTTTCATTGGTCCTGCTAGGTCTGTATGGATTAACTCCAGGGGTTTATTTGCTTTAGCATCTAGCTCCCTATTTCTCGTTTGGGTAAACTTGCCTTTTGTACATATGTCACATATCTGATCCGGCTTAACATTTCCCTTAATTACCATACCTTTGACCACAGTTTGGAGTTTGATTACATCGTCATAGTTGTAGTGTCCTAGAATCTCGTGCCATGTTTGTACGTCATGACAAACTTTACACTGATCTTCATTTGCATCAACAGTTGGTAGATAATACAGCTTCTCATGTTCGTGTATTTTAAATCTGTTACCATCTTTAGTGGTCATGTGGCTCTGTCCTTTCTTGAAAGTTATGGTTGCTCCTCCGTCGGCTGCTCTCGCCACTGAAAAGATGTTGTGGGGATAGGAGGGCATGTACAGAGCGTTTTGTAGTTGTGCCCTGTGCTGTCGTCCATTGCTGTCCACTAGATGTATCGTAGCTGTTCCTCTTCCTTGGGCCATTCCACTGCATCTTGTCCCATCAGCTAGTTCCACTGAATGAGTCTCTGGCTGAAAGGTGTTGTCAAAGCTTGTAAAGTTATTCACATCATTTACAATGTGGGATGTCGCTCCTGCATCCACCATAATGCCTTTCATCTTTATTTTGGGTGCTGACTCACTTTCTTCTTGTGCTGCTTTGAAGAGGTAATCACTGGAATGTTCATCAGTAACCTTTTTGACATTGTCTCGTTTATCTTTCTTTTTGCATATGGTTTCTTGGTGTGTGTTGCTCTTACAAAAGTTGCACCACACTTTTCGGATACAATTTCTTGCTCTGTGTCCTTTTAATCCACATTTGAAACATGTCAGATCTTCATCTCCACTTCTACTTTGAGTGCTGCTGGTGTACGTCTTCTGGATATTTCTATCCTGTTTTGTGAACATTTTCATCACATTGTCTGTTGGCTCAGCAGTACTAATTTTCTCTGACTCTTTGTAAATACGTAATCTCCTTTTGAAATCTGTAAATGTCACATTGTCTTCGTTTTGTGTTACATGTACAGCTAATGGCTTGTAAGCGTCAGGAAGTCCTCCAAGAATCATGGCTATGATCAGACTATCACTGAGAGTCTCACCGGCATCACGAAGTGCTGTAATCAGGTTTTCTGCTCTGATAATGTAGTCCGTAGTCGACTCTCTATCTACTTTCCGTAGTTTTGTCAAGGACGTGTACAGGTTGATTATTCGTGGCTTGCTTTTTCCTGAGTAGTGCTCCCTCAGCATTTTCAGTGCTTTCCTTCCATCGTATGTAGCATCATGTCTAATTAAAGACAGGCTTTTATCATCGATCAACCTTATGAGCTCTGCATAGCAGTCTGGATTCTTTATTCTGTCCGCTGCTGCTTGCTCTTCTCCAACTGGTTCATTTAGAACAGTGTCTTTCAACTTTAAAATATGTAAGTGTCCCAAAAACCTTGCTTCCCAAAGGTCATACTTGCTTTCGGATCCATCGAAGTACAGTTGCGGGGATACTGCTCCAGTAGTACGAGCCGCCATATTTGTTTAAGCTCCGCACTTTAGCACTGTGCTATGCTAATTAGCTCAAACTTTGCCGCGGTTACTTCTTCTTCGAGAGTACACGCTACTTCATTGGCTAAAGTCCCTTTAATGCTCCGTGTAATACTTCACGTTTGCATTACCTTTATCCTTGGTCAAGTAGTTCTCCTCTGTTAGCTCAAGTCCACACCTGCAAACTTCCTTGGCTTCTGTGTCCGTGCGTCGACTCAACGCTACCTTGCCTTGTTTGCTTGAGTTGGTTGGAATCACTGCGGTTCCTGGAATTACTGCGGTTCCTGGGGTTGCTGCAGTTCCTGGCGTTATTTGGGTTGCTGGGCCCATAACCTGTTAAGGTGTTTGAGCTTAACAGAGTTCTTTATGCGTGCACATGAACGACACTTTCAACGAGTCTTGAACATCAACGTTCTCTCACCGAGGAGACTTTTATTCTCTTCTTCTGTTGAACACACAACTGCTTCTGTGTTAAACACTACACAGTTCCAGAGCGCCCTCAAGGGGATAACATGCGCTACAACATCCTACCTCTATAACACAGTCACTGAGTAAGAGCGTGGATATATACAATCTTAACAATTAATATTAAATATAGGTTTAGTGTATTAAAATTAAATACATGTTTTTGTATTAATATTAAATACATGTTTAGTGTATAAATATTAAATACATGTTTAGTGTATTAATATTAAATACATGTTTAGTGTATAAATATAACTGTATGAGAAACCAAACTTATGTAAAAAAAAAATAAAAGAAACAAAAAAAAGGATAAAGAGAGAGAGAGAGACGGAGAGGACCGGGAATATTAAGAGGGAACGTGCGCCCTCCTGTGGACTTCTGCCGCAACTGCACACATAAAGAAATTCATTATTTCCAAGTGTGCCTTTTTAGAGGATAATAAATACATGTTTACTGTATGAATATTAAATATATGATTATTATATAATTACATATATGTTTGGTATATGTGCAACAGGGTCAATTACGTCTTGTAAATAATTTATTTTCTAAAGTTTTATTATTGTTATAATTACACAAAATATGTAAGTTACATGTAAATACCTGAATATTGTTTGATGTTTTGTCAATGTGGAACCATTGTCTCATTGTCCCTCCTACTGCAATAATTACTGTGACACCTGTCTTTTTATATGCGTTAGACACGCCCTCCAACTTCCCTTTTTGTCTACGATAACGGGAGAGGTAGGCGTTCATGCGACGACAGAAAATGTCTTGTTAAAAACTTTAATTCATTTCTTGTTCATTATTATGTATTTGTGTAGGGGCTCGACGATGGCACAAAGTTTTGATGACGATTGTATTCTGTTTTATCAGGTATGTTTTTATTTTACTGTGTATGTAACTATGCCGCCTTTTTGTCTACGATAACGAGAGAGGGGCTCGACGATGGCACAAAGTTTTGATGACGATTGTATTCTGTTTTATCAGTAAAGTGCAGTGGAGAAACCCATGGTGTCGGTCGTCTTATATAAAAAACACACAACGCAGAGGAAGAGACCACCGGTTACACTTGGTGCCGTACGACCCGTTGCATCGCCGACCAGCCCTCGTCTGGTGCCCGGGAAAGCTGCCGGAGTTTCCCGCCCGCTGCACTCTGCTGCTCCTCCCTCTCTCTCCCTTTCGCCGCGGACAAAGGTGCGCGCTCCCGCGTGCGCGCAAGGTGTGCTGACAAACCACGCTGATTTAAAGTGTGTGTGTGGGATTTAAGCTCGTTTAGGTTTGTGCTGGTGATGTTATTATATCCAGCTGGTACATTTTATGAACATTTTGTGACAGATAGTCCTATCAAAAAAAAAAAAAAGTATAATGGGCTGTTTGTATGAGTGATTAGTGAAGCCTTTTGATTGTGTTTTATTTTGTTCATCTATTGATCAGTGTGGGCTTATGAGAGGCTTGATATGCCCTAATAGCACTTGTGGTTTTTTTGCTACAGTGCTGTGCTATGTATTGATTTGTCAGGGGTATTTACAGTGGGCTTTACCGTGAAGTATTTTTTTTTATGTGTCAACTTGTGTCACTATTGGCCTTGTTTTGCTATACTACCTTTGTGGGAATTTGTCTTTGTTGTGTTGGTGAAGTATTAGTACAGTATTTGAAATTCCTGCAATGGCTGGTCGTGGGCATGGTGTCACATTTGGAATGGGGAGGGGTAGGTTGGTGTCAAGCAGTCCTAGTTTCATGATAGACCAACCAGTTTTTAACCCGCTACTAAACCCCATCTCTAGCTCTACACCAGTTACTCAAGCAGTGCGTGAGCCCACACAAGTTATAACTGTTGATGCTTTTGGAGACATGATCACATCTTTAGCTAAACAGATAGAAGACAACATCTCTGCCAACATCAGCATGATGCACCAGCCAAGTGCCTTGCAGCCTCAGTCCACCGCTGTGAGCCCTTCCTCCGGGCAAGATGGTTCGCCACAAGTGAAAGTTGTCGTGCAGCCTGACGTCAAAGCACCACCTTACTTTAGGGGCGATAATTCAGATTTGTTCTCAATTCACGAATGGGTAGACATGATGAAATGTTACCTAAATAGAGTAAAATGTGACAGTCCTCCTGAAATGTTTGAGCTAATTATGTCCAGACTAACAGGTAAAGCGAGGGATGTTGTAAAAGTGTCGCTGCGCAGCCGCCCTGATCTGAATGCACCTGACCTGCCCACTGCAATGTTTGACATTTTGAAAGGTAACTTCAGTGAGTTATCATATTCTAACTTACCTATGAAATACTTTTACTTCACAATTCCCCATTCTGGTGAGAGTGCTATGGACTACTGGATCCGCCTTAATAAGTCCATCGATGCTGCCGACGAGTGTCTCCATAGGCAGGGTAAATCTGTTGAGGACCCCAGTGCTGAAGTCGTCATGATGTTTATTAACCACTGTCCTGACCCTCATCTTGCCTTGTTGTTTCAACTAAAGTCGCCTGAGCAGTGGACTGCAGTTGAGGTTCAGGAGCATCTGGATGCTCACATACGAAAGGTTAGAAAGACAGCACCCCAGTCTCAATGTATGGTGGGCTTGTCAACTTATAGTCAAAGCCCAGTGACTGATTGTTCTTCACAAGGGGCTGTCTCGGTAGCACGCCAGCAGTCATTGCATACTGTTCCTCAGCCTTCCCCTACCCTTTCCTGCAGTCACCCTCCGTCTGATGCTCCTGCGGCTGTCGCACATCAGTCCGCCTCCCCATTACAGCCATCTTCTGTCAATGTGGCGCCAGCCGCTTTTGACCCACCAGCTAACGACCCTGGTGCTCAAGTTGTGGCCATGTTTGATAGAGTTCTATCCTTGTGCAATGCTTCTTTGGCTAACAATCAAAGACCAGGGCGCCAAACGTCAGGCAGCCGTCAGACTGCTCAACCCCGAAATCACCAAAGTTCTTTGGCAGTCACGTGTCGAGTATGTACGTCCAGTGAACATTCAACTCATGCACACTGTAAGCTCTACAGATTGTGCCTTAACTGTTTGAGACCTGGTCACATGAAGCGTGAGTGCCCACAAGCCTCACATTCCCCGGCTATACCGCCATCTTTTCCACCCAATGCTGATTTAAACTAACCCGCCTGTGTAGTGAGAGGGGTAGCATGGGCGATGCTAGTAGCACCCTCAGTGAAAATGAAGATGTGCAATTGACCTATGTGAACTGTTGTAGTAGTGTTTCTGATGACAAAACAGTGGTTGTTGTGGGTTCCCATAGAGTGGAAGGAGCTAGTGAGTTGTTTTATGCTCCAGTGTCTGTGGGGGGCCAGTCTGTTTTAAGAGGGATGCTTGATTCAGGTAGCATGTCATGCACGCTAAATGTGGAGGCAGAGTCAAAGCTTAAAGCTGTTGGGCTACTCCCTAGCCCTCGGCCTGTGCCGGAGAAGGTGGTACTTATTGGCTGTGGTGGCCTTATGACACAACCCAGGTGCATTTATGACCTTGAAATTGAAGTTTATGGGTCTAAGTTCATTGTGCCAACTTTACTAGTACCAGGGCAGAAAGATGAGATGATCATTGGGACCAATGTCATAAGACCCATTATACAGGCGATGAAGTCGGATAATAAGTACTGGCAGCTGGTCTGCTCCAATACTTCTGACCCCAGTTGTGAACAGTTTCTTGGACTACTTAGCTGTATCACACGCTGGTCTGGTCCCAAAGTGCCTGAAAAAGTTGGTACAGTCAAGCTAAGACAATCTGTCACTCTTGCACCTCAGGGAGAGTCTCTAGTATGGGGGAAGCTGCCCAGCAGTGCTTCTGTGTCACCTGGGAGCACTGTCATTGTGGAGCCCACCTCTTTCCGTTCAACCCCTAGAGACATCATTGTTGGGTGGGTCGTGACACCCATGTGGGGTGATCGTTGGGTCCCGATGAAAATTCTGAACCCAACAAAGAGACCTGTGACACTGCGCCGTAATGCTAAGGTAGCAGATGTTTTTCCTTGTATTGCAATGGAAGACCTTCCTTTGTCACAGAATGTGTGTATGCAGCAGACCTGTGAGGGAAGTGACCCAACCTCCAGGTCAGGTACCACCTCTAATCCCCTTCAGCAGCTTAAAGAGGGCGGGTTGGCAGATGTTGATCTTGAAGGGTGTGAAGTATCAGAGGAATGGAAACAGCGTCTGGCTGAACTAGTCCTCACCTACGAAGATGTATTTTCTAAGGACAAGCTGGACTGTGGTGAAGCAAAGGATTTCGTCCACCGAATCCACCTCACTGATGATCGCCCTTTTAGACTCCCCTATCGCCGTGTCCCTCCAGCTCACTGTCATAAGCTGAGAGAGGTGCTGTCTGAGATGGAGTTCAAAGGAATCATCAGCAAGTCAGTCAGTGAGTATGCTTCACCCCTTGTCCTTGTCTGGAAGAAGTCAGGGGAGTTGAGGATCTGCACAGACTTCCGCTGGCTTAACGCCAAGACCGTGAAGGATGCACACCCGCTACCCCACCAGGCTGACTGTCTTGCCGCCCTTGGGGGAAATGCCTTTTTCAGTACCATGGATCTTACATCGGGGTTTTACAACGTCCCCCTCCATGAGTCTGACAGGCGGTATACGGCCTTCACAACACCTTTAGGCCTATACGAGTACAACAGACTTCCCCAGGGCTTGTGCAACAGCCCTGCATCCTTTATGCGGATGATGATCAGCATCTTTGGGGACTTGAACTTCTCAAGCCTTCTCTGCTATTTGGATGACCTGCTCGTGTTTGCTCCATCCGAAGAGGAAGCCCTGAAGCGGCTGGAGAGTGTCTTCCTGCGTCTCAGAGCCAACAACCTGAAACTAGCGCAGAGGAAGTGCTACTTCTTGCGAAGGACCGTAAAGTTTCTGGGTCATGTAGTAAACAGCGGGGGCGTCGCAGTCGACCAGGAGAAAGTCAAGGTCATCTCAGCTTTTGAAAAAGAGGATCTTATGGAGGATGACGGCTGTACCCCATCACAGCGGAAAGTCAAGTCCTTCCTTGGCATGGTGCTGTACTACCAGCATTTCATCCCTGGCTGTTCTTCTCTCGCTAAGCCATTGTACACCTTGACTGCAGGACAGAAAAGGAGTGCCAAAGGCTCCTTTGGGCGTAGAAGAGCAGGCACTTTCAGAAAACCGACTCCCCAGGACTGGACGTCTGCCTGTGAGAAGGCATTTAAAGATCTGAAGAGTGCACTTCTTAATAGTGTGGTGCTGGCTCATCCAGACTTTGAAAGGCCCTTCATCCTCTGCACCGATGCCTCCCTTGATGGTCTAGGTGCAGTCCTGTCCCAGGTCCCCGATGGCGAAGAACGAGCGAGACCAATTGCTTTTGCAAGCAAAACTCTCAGCCGCAGCCAAGTCAACTACCCTGCTCACAGACTGGAGTTCTTGGCCCTTAAATGGGCAGTTTGTGATAAATTCAGCCACTGGCTCAAGGGTCACAGGTTTACTGTCTGGTCGGATAACAACCCCCTCACTCACATCTTGACTAAACCAAAACTAGATGCCTGTGAGCAGCGGTGGGTCTCCAAGTTGGCTCCATATAATTTTGAGATTAAGCACATCCCTGGTAGGCAGAATGTTGTGGCAGATGCACTCAGTAGAGACCCATTTGTGACTCCTTTAAGGGAGCGACTGCTGGGTGAGCCCTATGCTAAGCTGCTGAATGGGGTCTGTGATGTCAGTGATGGATGTGTGCAGGATGCGTTCCGCTTCACTTGCCAGCCTCAATCACTGATGTGTCATCCTCACATTGACGCTATTGAAAGTTCAATGTCTGAAGAAGATGTCTCTTCCATCCTTTCTTCTTTGGATGAATGGGACTGTGCTCCCCGCCAGCGTGCTACCTCACTAGCTGACCACCTCACAACATTGGAACCTCCTGGCCAAGACACTTTGCCTTCCCTATCACTTGCTGACCTTCAGTCTCACCAACAAAAAGACCCAGTCATCTTAAGAGCTACTTTTTATGTTGACAGAAAACGCAGGCCCTCCAGACGCGAACGATGTAATGAAAATCAGCCAACTCTGAGAGTCTTGAAACAGTGGGATAGGCTGACACTTCAGGATCGCATTCTCTATAGAGTCACAAAGGACCCTTTGACCAAGAAGAAGAGGTACCAGTTTGTTGTGCCAGAGTCCTTGAAGGCAGATGCACTGTCTGGCGTTCATGACCAAGCTGGTCATCAAGGTCAGCCCCGCACTCTTGCTCTAGCTCGCCAACGCTTTTTCTGGTATGACATGGAGAAAGATGTCCGCAATTACGTGAAACAGTGCCGCAGGTGCGTTCTTAGCAAGACCCCTGAGCCTTCAGCAAGCGCCTCGCTACAGAGCATTAAGACCTCTGCTCCCCTAGAGCTTGTGTGTGTTGACTTTTGGACAGCTGAAGACAGCCACAACAAATCTGTGGATGTACTTGTAGTCACTGATTACTTTACGAAATTGGCACATGCCTTTCTTTGTCAGGACCAGACTGCGAAGAGGGTTGCTAAGAAATTATGGGACAGCTTCTTCTGCATTTACGGGTTCCCTGAGCGCCTTCATTCAGACCAGGGTGCGAATTTTGAAAGTGAACTGATTGCTGAACTGTTGATGTTGTCAGGAGTTCAAAAGTCTCACACTTCCCCCTACCATCCTATGGGAAACGGTGGGACGGAGCGGTTCAACCGCACCTTGGGCAACATGTTGAGATCATTGCCCCCTCGTTCCAAGCAAAAATGGCCCCAAATGATCCAAACAATGACTTTTGTGTATAATTGCACTGTGCATGAGACGACTGGGTTTGCGCCTTTTTATTTGATGTTTGGGAGAACCCCGAGATTGCCAGTAGATCTCCTCTTTAAGAATCAATCAATCAATCAATCAATCAATGTTTACTTATATAGCCCTAAATCACTAGTGTCTCAAAGGGCTGCACAAACCACCACGACATCCTCGGTAGGCCCACATAAGGGCAAGGAAAACTCACACCCAGTGGGACATTGGTGACAATAATGACTCAGTGGGACGTCGGTGACAATGATGACTATGAGAACCTTAGAGAGGAGGAAAGCAATGGATGTCGAGCAGGTCTAACATGATACTGTGAAAGTTCAATCCACAATGGATACAACACAGTCGCGAGAGTCCAGTCCAAACACAGCAGCGAGAGTCCCGTTCACAGCGGAGCCAGCAGGAAACCATCCCAAGGGTAGCGGACCAGCAGCGCAGAGATGTCCCCAGCCGATACACAGAGGGACATAGAAGAAAAAGAAAAGAAACGGCAGATCAACTGGTCTAAAAAGGGAGTCTATTTAAAGGCTAGAGTATACAAATGAGTTTTAAGGTGAGACTTAAATGCTTCTACTGAGGTGGCATCGCGAACTGTTACCGGGAGGGCATTCCAGAGTACTGGAGCCCGAACGGAAAATGCTCTATAGCCCGCAGACTTTTTTTGGGCTTTGGGAATCACTAATAAGCCGGAGTCCTTTGAACGCAGATTTCTTGCCGGGACATATGGTACAATACAATCGGCAAGATAAGATGGAGCTAGACCGTGTAGTATTTTATACGTAAGTAGTAAAACCTTAAAGTCACATCTTAAGTGCACAGGAAGCCAGTGCAGGTGAGCCAGTACAGGCGTAATGTGATCAAACTTTCTTGTTCTTGTCAAAAGTCTAGCAGCCGCATTTTGTACCAACTGTAATCTTTTAATGCTAGACATGGGGAGACCCGAAAATAATACGTTACAGTAGTCGAGGCGAGCCGTAACAAACGCATGGATAATGATCTCAGCGTCTTTAGTGGACAGAATGGAGCGAATTTTAGCGATGTTACGGAGATGAAAGAAGGCCGTTTTAGTAACGCTTTTAATGTGTGCTCAAAGGAGAGAGTTGGGTCGAAGATAATACCCAGATTCTTTACCGTGTCGCCTTGTTTAATTGTTTGGTTGTCAAATGTTAGAGTTGTATTATTAAATAGAGTTCGGTGTCTAGCAGGACCGATAATCAGCATTTCCGTTTTTTTGGCGTTGAGTTGCAAAAAGTTAGCGGACATCCATTGTTTAATTTCATTAAGACACGCCTCCAGCTGACTACAATCCGGCGTGTTGGTCAGCTTTAGGGGCATGTAGAGTTGGGTGTCATCAGCATAACAGTGAAAGCTAATACCGTATTTGCGTATGATGTCACCTAGCGGCAGCATGTAGATGCTGAAGAGTGCAGGGCCAAGGACCGAACCCTGGGGAACTCCACACGTTACCTTAACGTAGTCCGAGGTCACATTGTTATGGGAGACACACTGCATCCTATCAGTAAGATAAGAGTTAAACCAAGACAGGGCTAAGTCTGACATACCAATTCGTGTTTTGATACGTTCTAATAAAATATTATGATCGACGGTATCGAAAGCAGCGCTAAGATCGAGGAGCAGCAACATAGATGACGCATCAGAATCCATCGTTAGCAATAGATCATTAGTCATTTTTGCGAGGGCTGTCTCCGTGGAGTGATTTGCCCTGAAACCGGATTGAAAGGTTTCACATAGATTGTTAGACGCTAAGTGTTCATTTAACTGCTCCGCAACAATTTTTTCAAGGATTTTTGAAATAAAGGGAAGGTGAGACACCGGTCGGTAATTTACCATGAGGTCAGGATCGAGGTTAGGTCTTTTAAGAAGAGGATGAATAACCGCTTTTTTGAATGCTAGGGGAACACTGCCCGAGGAGAGTGATAAGTTTATAATATTTAGCACTGATGGACCTAATAATACAAAAAGCTCCTTGATCACTTTCCCAGGAAGAGGGTCAAGTAAACATGTTGTTTGTTTTATTCCATTTACACGTTGTAACAATTCCTCTAATGTTATTTCCTCAAAACGAGAGACACTATTTTGGAGGGCAGTATCCGCCGTATATACAATCGTGTCAGTGTTAATAGAACCCCGTTGTAGCTGGGACGCATTGTCTTTAATCTCCTTTCTAATGACTTCAATTTTCTTACTAAAGAATTGCATAAAGTCATCAGCTGAGTGGGTTGAGCTACTGGAAGGAATCCCTTGTTGGCTTAGCGATGCTACCGTACTAAACAAAAATTTAGGATCGTTTTTATTACGGTGGATGAGATTTGAGTAATATTTAGATTTAGCTAAGGTAAGCATGCGTTTATAAGTTATTAAACCATCACTCCATGCTTGATGGTGCACCTCAAGTTTAGTCGTGGGCCATTTGCGTTCCAGCTTTCTACATAATAATTTCTGAGCTCTAGTTTCTTCTGTAAACCACGGCGTGCGCTTTTTTGGAGCCTTTTTTAACTTTGATAACTATGTTATCAATGGTTTCGCGCAGGGCGTCGTTAAAGTTGTTAGTGAGGTTATCAATAGAGCCCACATACTTTGGGAATGGTGCCATTACCGAGGGCAGTAGGTCAGCAAGAGTTGTCGTTGTGGCTGTATTAATGTTGCGGCTGCTATAGCAGGTATTATTATTATTAGTTTGACGAACATACGTCTGAACCTCGAATTTTATAAGGTAGTGAAGTGAAGTGAATTATATTTATATAGCGCTTATCTCTAGCGACTCAAAGCGCTTTACATAGTGAAACCCAATATCTAAGTTACATTTTTAAACCAGTGTGGGTGGCACTGGGAGCAGGTGGGTAAAGTGTCTTGCTCAAGGACACAACGGCAGCGACTAGGATGGCGGAAGCGGGAATCGAACCTGCAACCCTCAAGTTGCTGACACGGCCGCTCTACCAACCGAGCTATACCGGTTGGTAGAGCGGTAATGATCGGACAATGATCGGACAATACTTTAGTATACGGGAGTATCGTAACTTTGGAAACGGTGATGCCCCTGACAAGCACTAGGTCTATCGTATTACCGTTGCGATGCGTGGGTTCATTTATTATTTGCGTGAGACCACAGCTATCAATTACAGTCTGGAGCGCTACGCACGGTGGGTCCGATGGGGTATTCATATGGATATTAAAGTCCCCCATTATGATTATATTATCGGCGTGTGTCACTAGATCAGCAACGAACTCTGAGAATTCATTAATAAAGTCCGAATAGGGCCCTGGGGGGCGGTAGATAACAGCCAGGTGTAGAGGCAGCGGTGTGACAGACCTCATAGTAAGCACCTCAAACGATTTATATTTATTATTTATGTTAGGACTAAGGTTAAAGTTTTCGTTGTATATTAGTGCAACCCCCCCACCCCTTTTGAACGGACGGGCAATATGCGCATGTGTAAAGTTAAGAGGACATGCCTCATTTAGCGCAAAAAAGTCGTTTGGTTTAAGCCAGGTTTCGCTGAGACCGATGACGTTAAGATTGTTGTCTCTGATAATGTCATTAACTAACAACGTTTTAGGAGACAATGATCTTATGTTTAAAAAACCTATATTATAGGTAGTGGGCTGTTTTAGGGAGTTTTTGATCAAATTATCCGTAGTAGCAATATTAATAATGTTGTGTTTATTATGCCCAGTGCATTTAGTATAGTTACGACCATATCTAGGAATTGATACGACAGGAATTTTCCGATTGTTTGATTGTTGCTTTGATAAACTGCACGCATCATGGTTAGCCACCTCAGTAAAGGGGATTTTCCGATTGTTTGTTTGTTGCTTTGATAAACTGCACGCATCATGGTTAGCCACCTCAGTAACGGGGATTTTCCGATTGTTTGTTTGTTGCTTTGATAAACTGCACGCATCATAGTTAGCCACCTCGGTAAAACACATGTCCAACTCTGAAACACTCAAAGCAGAAAAAACTTGTTCTAATTTAACTGACTCCTTACCCAGACCAGTAGTCTCGCATTTTCCATCTAAATCCGTCTTCGGGATGGAGGAAAGTGGTGTTCTGTGGGGATTAGCCTTCTGCTTTGTTTTAAGCCCCGCTCGGCATCCGCGTTTCCGATCACACCGCTGGCGTCTGCTCCGTAGACGGCCCCCGCTGCTACTAGACTCCCCTGCTTCACAGGCCGCTGGATGTAGCCGCCGATGTATTCCCATGCTAGTTAGCAAGTCTAGCACGCAAGTGTCTATCAGTCCAAAACGGCCCGATTCGTCCACATCCAGAAGTGTCTGGCGGTCGTACGTGATCACGGAGTGACCACGATGCGAGCCAGCCATAAAGTTTGTGGAATTGTCCGGTATTTCTGCCAAATGTTCCATCTTTAGCAGGAGCTCCTCGAGAGCGCAGCCCGTCCGGGCGCCGCCATCTTGGATACCACAAGAATGTGTTTCGGGATGAGACTGTGTGTGACTATAACATATATGTAAAGTCCCTTTTAGAGGACCTGCATTGTGCCATGACGCTTGCCCAGAAGAACTGCTCAGCTGAGCAGAAGCATCAGTGCAACCAGTACAACAGACAGGTCAAAGGTCAGCCTCTTTCACTTGGCGACCAGGTTTTGTTGGCAAACAAAGGTGTCAAAGGGAAGCGTAAACTTTCTGACAAGTGGTTGCCTGTTATACACACTGTGGTGGCCTCAAAACCTGACCTGCACATCTACCGGATCAAGGATCCAGAGGGGAATGAAAGGGTTGTTCACCGTAACCTGTTGCTCCAGGTCAACTTCCTGCCTTTAGACGGAGCTTTGGATGATAATGCTGGACCCGTGGTCATGCCTGCCATTGCAGTGTCTGATGGGTATGAGTCAGAGGTGTCTGATACAGCAGCTGCAACTGTTGGGACATCCCATGCTGGTTCCCTCTTGAGTGCTGATGCTTGTGATGATGGCCGTACTGCCTCATGGGTCCGTGAGCAGTCTTCCTTTGATGAGCCTCAAGGTTCAGAGTCCGCTGAAGGAGTCTCCCCTACAGACGGTGGCTGTATTGCTGCTCTGGATCCCCTGATAGCACTTCCTTCTCCCTCACTACAATTAGTCCCAGTTGTTCCACCTCAAGCATCTGGTGCTGAGAACCAATTTGCCTCACGGTTTGGCAGAGTCATTAAACCTGTTTACCGTTTAATAGAGTCCATGGTTCAACTTGAGTCCATATTAAGGGTTGAGCCAGGCGTCCATACTGTTATTAATGTGTGAGATATGATCAAAAAGCTGATTTGTGCTGCTCTTTGTGTGGACTCGATGTTCTGAAAAAGTAATTTTTCCCTTCTCACCCACAATGTTTGGCCTGTGTATGTGTGGTGTATAAGGCACCTCACCTTGTCTATAGAGTACTTTGAGTTCTTGCTAGGCGCCAAGCAAGTCTCTTGTTCTCTTATCCTTTAAATAGGAAGCGTATATTGCTGTTTAATGCAAATTTGTGATTTTCATGGCCATTGTGTTTACATATGTATGCTGTTCTTGCAAACCAGACTTTTGTGTAATTTTTGGGGGGTGAGTGTAACAGGGTCAATTACGTCTTGTAAATAATTTATTTTCTAAAGTTTTATTATTGTTATAATTACACAAAATATGTAAGTTACATGTAAATACCTGAATATTGTTTGATGTTTTGTCAATGTGGAACCATTATCTCATTGTCCCTCCTACTGCAATAATTACTGTGACACCTGTCTTTTTATATGCGTTAGACACGCCCTCCAACTTCCCTTTTTGTCTACGATAACGGGAGAGGTAGGCGTTCATGCGACGACAGAAAATGTCTTGTTAAAAACTTTAATTCATTTCTTGTTCATTATTATGTATTTGTGTAGGGGCTCGACGATGGCACAAAGTTTTGATGACGATTGTATTCTGTTTTATCAGGTATGTTTTTATTTTACTGTGTATGTAACTATGCCGCCTTTTTGTCTACGATAACGGGAGAGGGGCTCGACGATGGCACAAAGTTTTGATGACGATTGTATTCTGTTTTATCAGTAAAGTGCAGTGGAGAAACCCATGGTGTCGGTCGTCTTATATAAAAAACACACAACGCAGAGGAGAAGACCACCGGTTACATATGATTATTAAATACATGTTCAGTGTATTAATATTAAATACATGTTTAGTGTCCATCCATCCATCCATTTTCTACCGCTTATTCCCTTTCGGGGTCGCGGGGGGCGCTGGCGCCTATCTCAGCTACAATCGGGCGGAAGGCGGGGTACACCCTGGACAAGTCGCCACCTCATCGGAGGGCCAACACAGATAGACAGACAACATTCACACACTAGGGACCATTTAGTGTTGCCAATCAACCTATACCCAGGTGCATGTCTTTGGAGGTGGGAGGAAGCCGGAGTACCCGGAGGGAACCCACGCATTCACGGGGAGAACATGCAAACTCCACACAGAAAGATGCCGAGCCTGGATTTGAACCCAGGACTGCAGGACCTTCGTATTGTGAGGCAGACGCACTAACCCCTCTGCCACCGTGAAGCCCCATGTTTAGTGTATGAATATTAAATACATGTTTAGTGTATGAATATTAAATACAAGTTTAGTGTATGAATATTAAATACATGTTTGTGTATAAATATTAAATACATGTTTAGTGTATTAATATTAAATATATGTTTAGTTTATTAAACTTAAATACATGTTTTTGTATTAATATTAAATACACATTTAGTGTATGAATGTTAAATACATGTTTAGTTTATGAATATTAATTACATGTTTAGTGGATAAATAATAAATAAATATTTAGTGTATTAATATTAAATACATGTTTAGTGTATAAATATTAAATACATGTTTAGTGTATAAATATTAAATACATGTTTAGTGTATTAATAATAAATATGTGTTTACTTTATTAAAATTAAATAAATGTTTTTGTATTAATATTAAATACATGTTTAGTGTATAAATATTAAATACAGGTTTATTGTATTAATATTAAATACATGTTTAGTGTATGAATAATAACTACAGGTTTAGTGTATAAATATTAAATACATGTTTAGTGTATGAATGTTAAATACATGTTTAGTGTATTAATATTAAATATATATTTAGTTTATTAAAATTAAAAACATGCTCTGTATTAATATTAAATACATGTTTAGTGTATAAATATTAAATACATGTTTAGTGTATTAATATTAAATACATGTTAAGTGTATTAATATTAAATACATGTTTAGTTTATGAATATTAAATAAATGTTTAGTGTATTAATATTAAATATATATTTAGTTTATTAAAATTAAAAACATGTTCTGTATTAATATTAAATACATGTTTAGTGTATTAATATTAAATAAATGTTTAGTGTATGAATATTAAATACATGTTTAGTGTATAAATATTAAATACATGTTTAGTGTATTATATTAAATACATGTTTAGTGTATTAATATTAAATACACTTTTAGTGTATAAATAGTAAATACACGTTTAGTGTAAAAATATTAAATACATGTTTAGTGTATTAATATTAAATATATGTTTAGTTTATTAAAATTAAATACATGTTTTTGTATTAATATTAAATACATATTAAGTGTAAGAATAATAACTACATGTTTGTTGAATGAATATTAAATACATGTTTAGTGTATGAATATTTAATACATGTTTAGTGTATTAATATTAAATATGAGTTTAGTTTATTAAAATTAAATACATGTTTTTGTATTAATATTAAATACATGTTTAGTGTATTAATATTAAATATATGTTTAGTTTATTAAAATTAAATACATGTTTTTGTATTAACATTAAATACATGTTTAGTGTATTAATATTAAATACATGTTTAGTGTATAAATGTTAAATACATGTTTATCCATCCATCCATTTCCTACCGCTTATTCCCTTTCGGGGTCGCGGGGGGCGCTGGCGCCTATCTCAGCTACAATCGGGCGGAAGGCAGGGTACACCCTGGACAAGTCGCCACCTCATCGCAGGGCCAACACAGATTGACAGACAACATTCACACTCACATTCACACAATAGGGCCAATTTTTAGTGTTGCCAATCAACCTATCCCCATGTGCATGTCTTTGGAGGTGGGAGGAAGCCGGAGTACCCGGAGGGAACCCACGCATTCACGGGGAGAACATGCAAACTCCACACAGAAAGATCCCGAGCCTGGATTTGAACCCAGGACTGCAGGAACTTCGTATTGTGAGGCAGACGCACTAACCCCTCTTCCACCGTGAAGCCCTAAATACATGTTTAGTGTATGAATATTATATAAATGTTTAGTTTATTAAAATTAAATACATGTTTTTGTATTCATATTAAATACATGTTTAGTGTATAAATATTAAATACATGTTTAGTGTATTAATATTAAATACATGTTTAGTGTATAAATATAAGTGTATGAGAAACCAAACTTATGTAAAAAAAAAATAAAAGAAACAAAAAAAAAGGAAAAAGAGAGATAGAGAGACGGAGAGGACCGGACTTATTAAGAGGGAACGTGCGCCCTCCTGTGGAGTTCTGCCGCAACTGCACGCATAAAGAAATTCATTATTTCCAAGTGTGCCTTATTTAGAGGATAATAAATACATGTTTACTGTATGAATATTAAATATATGATTAGTATATAATTACATATACGTTTAGTATATGATTATTAAATACATGTTCAGTGTATTAATATTAAATACACGTTTAGTGTATGAATATTAAATACATATTTAGTGTATAAATATTAAATACATGTTTAGTGTATTAATATTAAATACATGTTTAGTGTATGAATATTAAATACATATTTAGTGTATAAATATTAAATACATGTTTAGTGTATAAATATTAAATACATGTTTAGTGTATGAATATTAAATACATGTTTAGTGTATAAATAATAAATACATGTTTAGTGTATGAATATTAAATACATGTTTAGTGTATAAATATAAGTGTATTAGAAACCAAACTTATGTAAAAAAAAAAAGAAAAGAAACAAAAAAAAAGGAAAAAGAGAGATAGAGAGACGGAGAGGACCGGACTTATTAAGAGGGAACGTGCGCCCTCCTGTGGACTTCTGCCGCAACTGCACGCATAAAGAAATTCATTATTTCCAAGTGTGCCTTATTTAGAGGATAATAAATACATGTTTACTGTATGAATATTAAATATATGATTAGTATATGATTACATATACGTTTAGTATATGATTATTAAATACATGTTCAGTGTATTGATATTAAATACACGTTTAGTGTATGAATATTAAATACATATTTAGTGTATAAATATTAAATACATGTTTAGTGTATTAATATTAAATACATGTTTAGTGTATGAATATTAAATACATGTTTAGTGTATAAATATTAAATACATGTTTAGTGTATGAATATTAAATACATGTTTAGTGTACAAATAATAACTAAATGTTTAGTGTATTAATATTAAATACATGATTACTGTATTAATATTAAATACATGTTTAGTGTATCTGCGCTGCTGATCCGCCTCCGCTTGGGATGGTTTCCTGCTGGCTCCGCTGTGAACGGGACTCTCGCTGCTGAGTTGGATCCATTGTGGATTGAACTTTCACAGTATAATGTTAGACCCGCTCGACATCCATTGCTTTCCTCCTCTCTAAGGTTCTCATAATCATCATTGTCACAGACGTCCCACTGGGTCATTATTGTCACCGATGTCCCACTGGGTGTGAGTTTTCCTTGCCCTTATGTGGGCCTACCGAGGATGTCGTGGTGGTTTGTGCAGCCCTTTGAGACACTAGTGATTTAGGGCTATATAAGTAAACATTGATTGATTGATTGATAAATATTAAATACATGTTTAGTGTATGAATATTAAATACATGTTTAATGTATGAATATTAAATACATGTTTAGTGTATAAATATTAAATACATGTTTCGTGTACGAATATTAAATACATGTTTAGTGTATGAATATTAATTACATGTTTAGTGTATGAATATTAAATACATTTTCAATGTATGAATATTAAATACATATTTAGTGTATAAATAATAAATACATGTTAAGTCTATAAATATTAAATACATATTTAGTGTATAAATATTAAATACATGATTAGTGTATTAATATTAAATACATGATTAGTGTATAAATATTAAATACATGTTTAGTGTATTAATATTAAATACATGTTTAGTGTATTAATATTAAATACATGTTTAGTGTACAAATAATAGCTAAATGTTTAGTGTATTAATATTAAATACATGATTACTGTATTAATATTAAATACATGTTTAGTGTATAAATAATAACTACATGTTTAGTGTATGAATATTAAATACATGTTTAGTGTATAAATATTAAATACATGTTTAGTGTATTAATATTAAATATATGTTTAATTTATTAAAATTAAATACATGTTTTTGTATAAATATTAAATACATGTTTAGTGTATGAATATTAAATACATGTTTAGTGTATAAATATTAAATACATGTTTAGTGTATGAATATTAAATACATGTTTAGTGTATGAATATTAAATACATGTTTAGTGTATGAATATTAAATACATGTTTGTGTATGAATATTAAATACATGTTTAGTGTATTAATATTAAATATATGTTTAGTTTATTAAACTTAAATACATGTTTTTGTATTAATATTGAATACACATTTAGTGTATGAATATTAAATACATGTTTAGTTTATGAATATTAAATACATGTTTAGTGGATAAATAATAAATAAATATTTAGTGTATTAATATTAAATACATGTTAAGTGTATAAATATTAAATACATGTTTAGTGTATAAATATTAAATACATGTTTAGTGTATTAAAATTAAATATGTGTTTACTTTATTAAAATTAAATAAATGTTTTTGTATTAATATTAAATACATGTTTAGTGTACAAATATTAAATACAAGTTTAGTGTATTAATATTAACTACATGTTTAGTGTATGAATAATAACTACAGGTTTAGTGTATAAATATTAAATACATGTTTAGTGTATGAATGTTAAATACATATTTAGTGTATGAATATTAAATACATGTTTAGTGTATGAATATTAAATACATGTTTGTGTATGAATATTAAATACATGTTTAGTGTATTAATATTAAATATATGTTTAGTTTATTAAACTTAAATAAATGTTTTTGTATTAATATTGAATACACATTTAGTGTATGAATATTAAATACATGTTTAGTTTATGAATATTAAATACATGTTTAGTGGATAAATAATAAATAAATATTTAGTGTATTAATATTAAATACATGTTAAGTGTATAAATATTAAATACATGTTTAGTGTATAAATATTAAATACATGTTTAGTGTATTAAAATTAAATATGTGTTTACTTTATTAAAATTAAATAAATGTTTTTGTATTAATATTAAATACATGTTTAGTGTATAAATATTAAATACAAGTTTAGTGTATTAATATTAACTACATGTTTAGTGTATGAATAATAACTACAGGTTTAGTGTATAAATATTAAATACATGTTTAGTGTATGAATGTTAAATACATATTTAGTGTATGAATATTAAATACATGTTTAGTGTATGAATATTAAATACATGTTTGTGTATGAATATTAAATACATGTTTAGTGTATTAATATTAAATATATGTTTAGTTTATTAAACTTAAATACATGTTTTTGTATTAATATTGAATACACATTTAGTGTATGAATATTAAATACATGTTTAGTTTATGAATATTAAATACATGTTTAGTGGATAAATAATAAATAAATATTTAGTGTATTAATATTAAATACATGTTAAGTGTATAAATATTAAATACATGTTTAGTGTATAAATATTAAATACATGTTTAGTGTATTAAAATTAAATATGTGTTTACTTTATTAAAATTAAATAAATGTTTTTGTATTAATATTAAATACATGTTTAGTGTATAAATATTAAATACAAGTTTAGTGTATTAATATTAACTACATGTTTAGTGTATGAATAATAACTACAGGTTTAGTGTATAAATATTAAATACATGTTTAGTTTATGAATATTAAATACATGTTTAGTGTATTAATATTAAATATATATTTAGTTTATTAAAATTAAGTACATGTTCTGTATTAATATTAAAAACATGTTTAGTGTATAAATATTAAATACATGTTTAGTGTTTTAATATTAAATACATGTTTAGTTTATGATGGATTTAGTGTATTATATTAAATACACTTTTAGTGTATAAATAGTAAATACACGTTTAGTGTAACAATATTAAATACATGTTTAGTGTATTAATATTAAATATATGTTTAGTTTATGAATATTAAATACATGTTTAGTGTATTACTATTAAATATATATTTAGTTTATGAATATTAAATACATGTTTAGTGGATATATAATAAATACATATTTAGTGTATTAATATTAAATACATGTTTAGTGTATAAATATTAAATACATGTTTAGTGTATGAATAATAACTACACGTTTAGTGTATGAATATTAAATACATGTTTAGTGTAAAAATATTAATTACATGTTTTTGTATTAAAATTAAATACATGTTTAGTGTATGAATATTAAATACATGTTTAGTGTATGAATATTAAATACATGTTTAGTGTAAAAATATTAAATACATGTTTAGTGTATTAATATTAAATACATGTTTAGTGTATTAATATTAAATATATATTTAGTTTATGAATATTAAATACATGTTTAGTGGATATATAATAAATACATATTTAGTGTATTAATATTAAATACATGTTTAGTGTATAAATATTAAATACATGTTTAGTGTATGAATAATAACTACACGTTTAGTGTATGAATATTAAATACATGTTTAGTGTAAAAATATTAAATACATGTTTAGTGTATTAATATTAAATATATATTTAGTTTATTAAAATTAAATACATGTTTTTGTATTAATATTAAACACATGTTTAGTGTATGAATATTAAATACACTTTTAGTGTATGAATATTAAATACACGTTTAGTGTAAAAATATTAAATACATGTTTAGTGTATTAATATTAAATATATATTTAGTTTATTAAAATTAAATACATGTTTTTGTATTAATATTAAATACATGTTTAGTGTATAAATATTTAATACATGTTTAGTGTATTAATATTAAATATATATTTAGTTTATGAATATTAAATACATGTTTAGTGGATATATAATAAATACATATTTAGTGTATTAATATTAAATACATGTTTAGTGTATAAATATTAAATACATGTTTAGTGTATGAATAATAACTACACGTTTAGTGTATGAATATTAAATACATGTTTAGTGTAAAAATATTAAATACATGTTTAGTGTATTAATATTAAATATATATTTAGTTTATTAAAATTAAATACATGTTTTTGTATTAATATTAAACACATGTTTAGTGTATGAATATTAAATACACTTTTAGTGTATGAATATTAAATACACGTTTAGTGTAAAAATATTAAATACATGTTTAGTGTATTAATATTAAATATATATTTAGTTTATTAAAATTAAATACATGTTTTTGTATTAATATTAAATACATGTTTAGTGTATAAATATTTAATACATGTTTAGTGTATGAATATTAAATACATGTTTAGTGTATAAATGTTAAATACATGTTTAGTGTATTAATATTAAATATATGTTTAGTTTATTATGGCGGCGCCCGGACGGGCTGCGACACTGCGGTGCTCTTGCTAAAGATGGAACATTTGGCGGAAATGCCGGACAGTTCTGCAGACTTCATGGCTGGCTCGCATCGTGGTCACTCCGTGATCACGTACGACCGCCAGACACTTCTGGATATGGACATATCGGGCCGTTTTGGACTGATAGACGCGGGCGTGCTAAACATGCTAACTAGCATGGGGATACGTCGGCGGCTACATCCAGCGGCCTGTGAAGCAGCGGAGTCTAGTAGCAGCGGGGGCCGTCTACGGAGCAGACGCCAGCGGTGTGATCGGAAACGCGGATGTCGAGCGGGGCTAAAAACAAAGCAGAAGGCTAATCCCCACAGTACACCACTTCCCTCCATTCTGAAGACGGATTTAGATGAAAGATGCGAGACTACTGGTCTGGGTAAGGAGTCAGTTAAATTAGAACAAGTTTTTTCTGCTTTGAGTGTTTCAGAGTTGGACATGTGTTTTACTGAGGTGGCTAACTATGATGCGTGCAGTTTATCAAAGCAACAAACAAACAATCGGAAAATCCCCGTTACTGAGGAGGCTAACCATGATGCGTGCAGTTTATCAAAGCAACAATCAAACAATCGGAAAATCCCCGTTACTGAGGTGGCTAACCATGATGCGTGCAGTTTATCAAAGCAACAATCAAACAATCGGAACATTTCCGTCGTATCAATTCCTAGATATGGTCGTAATTATACTGAATGCACTGGGCATAATAAACACAACTGTTGCGATCTGTGGCTCAGATCTTCACGTGTTTGTTTTTTCATTCTCTGTCTGACCCGTTTATTTCCTGTTTTTATCCATCACTATGGTTACACATCAGTCCACCGGCTAGTCTCGCCCCGCACACCTGCTAATTATTATCACCCTCCTATTTAAGCTCACCTTTTCTGTTCACTCATTCTCGGATCCTAATTTGCCCACGCGCATCAGTGACGACTCTCATCATTCGTATGTATTTTCTCGCTAGCTCTCACGCCAAGCCACTTTATTGTCTAGCTTTCATGCTAAATGTTTTGTTTACTCTTTTGTGTCCTCGTACCAAGTTTTAGTTTTCCTTGTTTTATCCTAGCTTTCACGCTAGCGTCTTTTGTTTACTTTTTTCTCTTTACACCAGTATTTTTGTTCATAGACTTTTGTTATTAAATAAATACCTTATATCTTACCTTTGCTGTGTTCTGCTTCGACGCATCCACGGGAAAACCACACCGGCATTACCATGCCGAAGAAGAGTCTTCACAGTAGGATCCGAGCATCAAGTTGTTTTTCCGCGTCGAAACCACGGGAGGAACCCTTCGACTTAGGGTTGTGGTTGGAGCTCATGGCTTGGGAGCAGGAAAGACTCGACTGTGGGCCTGAAGTCTCCTCCGAAGCCGTTCGCGCTGCCCCGAAGAAGCGGGGGGTCCAGTGGAGAGGTCCCCCGCGCGGCAGTAATGTTCCAGCACCACTTATTCCTCCCCATGGACACAGCAAGTTTCACCCCGTCCAGGATTCACCCGTCATTACCGGTAATCCTGCTTGTTTTTTTTCAAATCATTCCTTAAGCTGCCATGACACTTTTTCTGACACAAGCGATGAAGTCATTTGGGGAACGCCCACCGGTGACGCAACACCGGCCTCTGTTGATGACATTTTTTCAGAAGATTTTTTTATTGTGGACGATATATCTCAGCCATTTTCCAAAAACTTGGACAGTAATAATACTTTCACACAGTATCAGGACATTTATATTGATTCTAGTCACCCTCAGTATATTGTTAATTGTCAAGATCAGCCTCCCATTACTTTGGCCCCGCCCACATCTCAGCCTATTTCACGTCCTACCCCCACGTCACCTGATTTTGAAACTGACCTAGAAAAATATAGTCCTGCCTGGATGGACGAGTGGTACAGGAGAGTTTTGATTGAACTGGAGCTGGAGGAGAAATTTCTTGCTGCTCAGAACAATCCTCTCCTCATACAGACTAATGGGGTGGAGTCTGCCCTCCTCCAAACCTCCCACCGCCCGCCCTTACGGTCAGCCTCTATCCAACGGGACCCCGTCTGGAATCCGGGTCTCGAGGGGAGGGCCAGTATTACTACTAAGCCTCCTAGACCTCCACCACCGGTGTTCACCCCTGTTAAACCTGTTAAGCCACTACGGCCTCCTAGACCTCCTCCACCGGTGTTCTCCCCGGTCAAGTCACGCCCTCTTAGACCTCCTCCACCTGTGTTCCGTCTGTGCCCTAGTTCTAGTTTTAGTCACAGTCTCTCTCAGAGTTCGAGTCCCAGCCTTCTTCGTAGCCCATGTTCTAGTCCTACTCGTAGACCGACTTGTAGACTGAGTCGTAGTCCAAGTCCTGGTCCGAGTTTCCGTTCTGATTCTAGTTGTAGTCCTAGTCTTTCTCGTAGTCGTCGTAGTCCTAGTTCCACTCGTAGACTGATCCGTAGTCCGAGTCCTGTTTCGAGTCCGGTCCCGAGTCTTGTTTCTTGCCTTTGTAATATTAGTACTGATTCCCCTCGTGGTCTTAGTCCGAACCCTAGTCCTTACCCAAGTTCTTGTCCGAGCCCCAGTGTTACTGTAAGTCCTAGTCTTTGTCCTAGTCCTTGCCCGAGCACCAGTTTGATTGTTAGTCCCAGTCCTTGCCCAAGCCCTAGTTTGACCGTTTGTCCTAGTTCTTGCCCAAGCCCTGGTATGACTGTAAGTCCTGGTCATTGCCCAAGCCCTTCTCAAAACACTAGTGTGATTGTAAGTCCTGGTCCTCTCTCAAGTCCTTGCCCGAGTCCTAGTGTTTGTCTTATCACTCATCATAGTCCTAGTCCTGCTCACAGCCAGTCCCCTAGTTCTCCTCGGCAGACCCCTGTGCCTGCTCCTCGGCTGAAGCCGACTCCTGCTCCTCGGCTGAAGCCGACTCCTGCTCCTCGGCTGAAGCCGACTCCTGCTCCTCGGCTGAAGCCGACTCCTGCTCCTCGGCTGAAGCCGACTCCTGCTCCTCGGCTGAAGCCGACTCCTGCTCCTCGGCTGAAGCCGACACCTGCTCCTCGGCTGAAGCCGACACCTGCTCCCCGTCTGGTTCTCACACCAGCACATGACACTAACCTGGTTTTCACGCCAGAATTCGACTCTCGCCTGGTTCACACACCAGCAGCTTTTTCGGGCCTGGTTCTCACACCAGTTTTGAACTCTAGTCTGGTTCTCAAGCCAGCACTAGACTCCCACCTGGTTCTCACACCAGCCTCCGACCCAGAACTGGTTCTCATACCAATTACAGACTTTAACCTGGATCTCACTCCAGCAACAGCTCCAAAGCTGGAGCCGACTCCAGCAACAGCTCCAGAGCTGGAGCCCACTCCAGCACCAGCCCCAGAGCTGGAGCCCACTCCAGCACCAGCTCCAGAGCTGGAGCCCACTCCAGCACCAGCTCCAGAGCTGGAGCCCACTCCAGCACCAACGTCGACAATGGGGCTAGAGCCCACACCGTCGACGACGGGGCTGGAACCTTCACCTGTGTCGACAGGGCTGGAGCCCACTCCAGTGCCAGCTCCGTGCCGCCAAGCACCGGTGCCAGCTCCGCGCCGCCAAGCACCGCCGACGACGGGGCTGGAGCCCACACCAGCGCCGACGACGGGGCTGGAGCCCACACCAGCGTCGACGACGGGGCTGGAGCCCACACCAGCGTCGACGACGGGGCTGGAGCCCACAACAGCGTCGACGACGGGGCTGGAACCCACACCAGCACCACCGACGACTACGCCTGCATTCACGTCGATGACGACTCCTGCGGCTCCCAGGCCGCCTCCGACGACTCCTGCGGCTCCCAGGCCGCCTCCGACGACTCCTGCGGCTCCCAGGCCGCCTCCGACGACTCCTGCGGCTCCCAGGCCGCCTCCGACGACTCCTGCGGCTCCCAGGCCGCCTCCGACGACTCCTGCGGCTCCCAGGCCGCCTCCGACGACTCCTGCAGCACCCGCATCATCCTCGCCAGCTGCACTCGGGCCTGCTTTGGCTGCAGTCCCCGCACCCTCGTCTGCTGCTTCCAAGCCTGCTGGGATTTCGGTGCTGAGGCGTCGTCCACCACGTCGATCACGGGCGTGGCCTCTGCGAGGTCATCCTCCTCGCCAGACACTCCCTCCTCCATGTCGGCCACGGATGTGGCCGTGCCCGGGTCGTCCGCCTCGCCAGGCACCTCATCCTGCGAGGCGGCCACTAATGTGGCCTTTTCGAGGTCGCCCGCCAAAACTTTTTCGGCAGCAGCGTTCCACCCGCCGCCGCCACATGATGTGTCCTCGGTGGATTCGGGGACATGCGATCTGGCGACCCTCCACCGTGGCCTCCCTCCGCCCTCCCTTCGTTTGTGAACTTTCTGGTTTTGGGGAGGGGGTTCAAGTTTTTGTTTGTTTTTTAAGACATCTGGTATCTGTCTTTTGTTGGGGGGGAATACTGTTGCGATCTGTGGCTCAGATCTTCACGTGTTTGTTTTTTCATTCTCTGTCTGACCCGTTTATTTCCTGTTTTTATCCATCACTATGGTTACACATCAGTCCACCGGCTAGTCTCGCCCCGCACACCTGCTAATTATTATCACCCTCCTATTTAAGCTCACCTTTTCTGTTCACTCATTCTCGGATCCTAATTTGCCCACGCGCATCAGTGACGACTCTCATCATTCGTATGTATTTTCTCGCTAGCTCTCACGCCAAGCCACTTTATTGTCTAGCTTTCATGCTAAATGTTTTGTTTACTCTTTTGTGTCCTCGTACCAAGTTTTAGTTTTCCTTGTTTTATCCTAGCTTTCACGCTAGCGTCTTTTGTTTACTTTTTTCTCTTTACACCAGTATTTTTGTTCATAGACTTTTGTTATTAAATAAATACCTTATATCTTACCTTTGCTGTGTTCTGCTTCGACGCATCCACGGGAAAACTACACCGGCATTACCATGCCGAAGAAGAGTCTTCACAACAACATTATTAATATTGCTACTACGGATAATTTGATCAAAAATTCCCTAAAGCAGCCCACTACCTATAATATAGGTTTTTTAAACATAAGATCATTGTCTCCCAAAACGTTGTTAGTTAATGATATTATCAGAGACAACAATCTTAACGTCATCGGTCTCAGCGAAACCTGGCTTAAACCAAACGACTTTTTTGCGCTAAATGAGGCATGTCCTCCTAACTTTACACATGCGCATATTGCCCGTCCGCTTAAAAGGGGTGGGGGGGTCGCACTAATATACAACGAAAACTTTAACCTTAGTCCTAACATAAATAATAAATATAAATCGTTTGAGGTGCTTACTATGAGGTCTGTCACACCGCTGCCTCTACACCTGGCTGTTATCTACCGCCCCCCAGGGCCCTATTCGGACTTTATCAATGAATTCTCAGAGTTCGTTGCTGATCTAGTGACACACGCCGATAATATAATCATAATGGGGGACTTTAATATCCATATGAATACCCCATCGGACCCACCGTGCGTAGCGCTCCAGACTATAATTGATAGCTGTGGTCTCACACAAATAATAAATGAACCCACGCATCGCAACGGTAATACGATAGACCTAGTGCTTGTCAGGGGTATCACCGCTTCCAAAGTTATGATACTCCCGTATACTAAAGTATTGTCCGATCATTACCTTATAAAATTCGAGGTTCAGACGCATGTTCGTCAAACTAATAATAATAATAACTGCTATAGCAGCCGCAACATTAATACAGCCACAACGACAACTCTTGCTGACCTACTGCCCTCGGTAATGGCACCATTCCCAAAGTATGTGGGCTCTATTGATAACCTCACTAACAACTTTAACGACGCCCTGCGCGAAACCATTGATAACATAGCACCGCTAAAGTTAAAAAAGGCTCCAAAAAAGCGCACCCCGTGGTTTACAGAAGAAACTAGAGCTCAGAAATTATTATGCAGAAAGCTGGAACGCAAATGGCGCACGACTAAACTTGAGGTGCACCATCAAGCATTTAGTGATGGTTTAATAACTTATAAACGCATGCTTACCTTAGCTAAAGCTAATTATTACTCAAATCTCATCCACCGTAATAAAAACGATCCTAAATTTTTGTTTAGTACGGTAGCATCGCTAACCCAACAAGGGACTCCTTCCAGTAGCTCCACCCACTCAGCTGATGACTTTATGCAATTCTTTAGTAAGAAAATTGAAGTCATTAGAAAGGAGATGAAAGACAATGCGTCCCAGCTACAACGGGGTTCTATTAACACTGACACGATTGTATATACGGCGGATACTGCCCTCCAAAATAGTTTCTCTCGTTTTGAGGAAATAACATTAGAGGAATTGTTACAACGTGTAAATGGAATAAAACAAACAACATGTTTACTTGACCCTCTTCCTGGGAAACTGATCAAGGAGCTCTTTGTATTATTAGGTCCATCAGTGCTAAATATTATAAACTTATCACTTTCCTCGGGCACTGTTCCCCTAGCATTCAAAAAAGCGGTTATTCATCCTCTTCTTAAAAGACCTAACCTCGATCCTGACCTCATGGTAAACTACCGACCGGTGTCTCACCTTCCCTTTATTTCAAAAATCCTCGAAAAAATTGTTGCGGAGCAGTTAAATGAACACTTAGCGTCTAACAATCTATGTGAAACCTTTCAATCCGGTTTCAGGGCAAATCACTCCACGGAGACAGCCCTCGCAAAAATGACTAATGATCTATTGCTAACGATGGATTCTGATGCGTCATCTATGTTGCTGCTCCTCGATCTTAGCGCTGCTTTCGATACCGTCGATCATAATATTTTATTAGAACGTATCAAAACACGAATTGGTATGTCAGACTTAGCCCTGTCTTGGTTTAACTCTTATCTTACTGATAGGATGCAGTGTGTCTCCCATAACAATGTGACCTCGGACTACGTTAAGGTAACGTGTGGAGTTCCCCAGGGTTCGGTCCTTGGCCCTGCACTCTTCAGCATCTACATGCTGCCGCTAGGTGACATCATACGCAAATACGGTATTAGCTTTCACTGTTATGCTGATGACACCCAACTCTACATGCCCCTAAAGCTGACCAACACGCCGGATTGTAGTCAGCTGGAGGCGTGTCTTAATGAAATTAAACAATGGATGTCCGCTAACTTTTTGCAACTCAACGCCAAAAAAACGGAAATGCTGATTATCGGTCCTGCTAGACACCAAACTCTATTTAATAATACAACTCTAACATTTGACAACCAAACAATTAAACAAGGCGACACGGTAAAGAATCTGGGTATTATCTTCGACCCAACTCTCTCCTTTGAGCACACATTAAAAGCGTTACTAAAACGGCCTTCTTTCATCTCCGTAACATCGCTAAAATTCGCTCCATTCTGTCCACTAAAGACGCTGAGATCATTATCCATGCGTTTGTTACGTCTCGCCTCGACTACTGTAACGTATTATTTTCGGGTCTCCCCATGTCTAGCATTAAAAGATTACAGTTGGTACAAAATGCGGCTGCTAGACTTTTGACAAGAACAAGAAAGTTTGATCACATTATGCCTGTACTGTATATACCTTTATATTCATATATACATACATATATACCTGTACTGGCTCACCTGCACTGGCTTCCTGTGCACTTAAGATGTGACTTTAAGGTTTTACTACTTACGTATAAAATACTACACGGTCTAGCTCCATCCTATCTTGCCGATTGTATTGTACCATATGTCCCGGCAAGAAATCTGCGTTCAAAGGACTCCGGCTTATTAGTGATTCCCAAAGCCCAAAAAAAGTCTGCGGGCTATAGAGCATTTTCCGTTCGGGCTCCAGTACTCTGGAATGCCCTCCCGGTAACAGTTCGCGATGCCACCTCAGTAGAAGCATTTAAGTCTCACCTTAAAACTCATTTGTATACTCTAGCCTTTAAATAGACTCCCTTTTTAGACCAGTTGATCTGCCGTTTCTTTTCTTTTTCTTCTATGTCCCACTCTCCCGTGTGGAGGGGGTCCGGTCCGATCCGGTGGCCATGTACTGCTCGCCTGTGTATCGGCTGGGGACATCTCTGCGCTGCTGGTCCGCCTACGCTTGGGATGGTTTCCTGCTGGCTCCGCTGTGAACGGGACTCTCGCTGCTGTGTCTTGGATCCTCTTTGGACTGGACTCTCGCGACTGTGTTGTATCCATTTTGGATTGAACTTTCACAGTATCCTGTTAGATCCGCTCGACATCCATTGCTTTCCTCCTCTCTAAGGTTCTCATAGTCATCATTGTCACCGACGTCCCACTGGGTCATTATTGTCACCGATGTCCCACTGGGTGTGAGTTTTCCTTGCCCTTATGTGGGCCTACCGAGGATGTCGTGGTGGTTTGTGCAGCCCTTTGAGACACTAGTGATTTAGGGCTATATAAGTAAACATTGATTGATTGATTGATTTAATATTTATACACTAAACATGTATTTAATATTTATACACTAAACATGTATTTAATATTCATACACTAAACATTGATTTAATATTAATACACTAAACATGTATTTAACATTTATACACTAAACATGTATTTAATATTCATACAGTAAACATGTATTTATTATCCTCTAAATAAGGCACACTTGGAAATAATTAATTTCTTTATGCGTGCAGTTGCGGCAGAAGTCCACAGGAGGGCGCACGTTCCCTCTTAATAAGTCCGGGCCTCTCCGTCTCTCTCTCTTTTTCAATTTTTTTTTGTTTCTTTTTTTTTTTTTTACATAAGTTTGGTTTCTCATACACCTATATTTATACACTAAACATGTATTTAATATTAATACACTAGACATGTATTTAATATTAATACAAAAACATGTATTTAATTTTAATAAACTAAACATATATTTAATATTAATACACTAAACATGTATTTAATAATTATACACTAAACATGTATTTAACATTAATACACTAAACATGTATTTAATATTTATACACTAAACATGTATTTAATATTAATACAAAAACATGTTTTTAATTTTAATAAACTAAACATATATTTAATATTAATACACTAAACATATATTTAATATTAATACACTAAACATGTAGTTATTATTCATACACTAAACATGTATTTAATATTAATACAGTAAACATGTATTAAATATTTATACACTAAACATGTATTTAATATTAATACAAAAACATGTATTTAATTTTAATAAACTAAATATATATTTAATATTAATACACTAAACATGTATTTAATATTTTTACACTAAACGTGTAGTTATTATTCATACACTAAACATTGATTTAATATTAATACACTAAACATGTATTTAACATTTATACACTAAACATGTATTTACTATTTATACACTAAACATGTATTTAATATTTATACAGTAAACATGTATTTATTATCCTCTAAATAAGACACACTTGGAAATAATTAATTTCTTTATGCGTGCGGTTGCGGCAGAAGTCCACAGGAGGGCGCACGTTCCCTCTTAATAAGTCCGGGCCTCTCCGTCTCTCTCTCTTTTTCAATTTTTTTTTGTTTCTTTTATTTTTTTTACATAAGTTTGGTTTCTCATACACCTATATTTATACACTAAACATGTATTTAATATTAATACACTAGACATGTATTTAATATTAATACAAAAACATGTATTTAATTTTAATAAACTAAACATATATTTAATATTAATACACTAAACATGTATTTAATATTTATACACTAAACATGTATTTAATATTCATACACTGAACATGTAGTTATTATTCATACACTAAACATGTATTTAATATTAATACACTAAACATGTATTTAATATTTATACACTAAACATGTATTTAATATTAATACAAAAACATGTTTTTAATTTTAATAAACTAAACATATATTTAATATTAATACACTAAACATGTATTTAATATTTATACACTAAACATGTATTTAATATTCATACACTGAACATGTAGTTATTATTCATACACTAAACATGTATTTAATATTAATACAGTAAACATGTATTAAATATTTATACACTAAACATGTATTTAATATTAATACAAAAACATGTATTTAATTTTAATAAACTAAATATATATTTAATATTAATACACTAAACATGTATTTAATATTTTTACACTAAACGTGTAGTTATTATTCATACACTAAACATGTAGGTATTATTCATACACTAAACATGTATTTAATATTAATACACTAAACCTGTATTTAATATTTATACACTAAACATGTATTTAATATTAATACAAAAATATTTATTTAATTTTAATAAACTAAACACATATTTAATACTAATACACTAAACATGTATTTAATATTAATACACTAATCATGTATTTAATATTCATACACAAAATATGTATTTAATATTCATACACTTAACATGTATTTAATATTTATACACCAAACATGTATTTAATATTCATACACGAAACATGTATTTATTATTTATACACTAAACATGTATTTAATATTCATACACTAAACATCTATTTAACATTAATACACTAAACATGTATTTAATATTAATACACTAAACATGTATTTAATATTAATACAAAAACATGTATTTAATTTTAATAAACTAAACATATTTAATATTAATACACTAAACATGTATTTAATATTCATACACTAAACATGTATTTAACATTTATACACTAAACATGTATTTAATATTAACACACTAAACATGTATTTAATATTAATACAAAAACATGTATTTAATTTTAATAAACTAAACATATATTTAATATTAATACACTAAACACGTATTTAATATTTATACATTAAACATGTATTGAATATTCATACACTAATCATGTATTTAATATTAATACACTAATCATGTATTTAATATTTATACACTAAATATGTATTTAATATTCATACACTTAACATGTATTTAATATTTATACACGAAACATGTATTTAATATTTATACACTAAACATGTATTTAATATTCATACATTAAAAATGTATTTAATATTCATACACTAAACATTTATTTAATATTCATACATTAAACATGTATTTAATATTTATACACTAAACATGTATTTAATATTCGTACACGAAACATGTATTTAATATTTATACACTAAACATGTATTTAATATTCATATTTTAAACATGTATTTAATATTCATACAATAAACATGTATTTAATATTTATACACTAAACATGTATTTAATATTTATACAAAAACATGTATTTAATTTTAATAAACTAAACATATATTTAATATTAATACACTCAACATGTATTTAATATTTATACACTAAACATGCATTTAATATTCATACACTAAACATGTATTTAATATTAATACACTGAACATGTATTTAATAATCATATACCAAACATACATGTAATTATATACTAATCATATATTTAATATTCATACAGTAAACATGTATTTATTATCCTCTAAATAAGGCACACTTGGAAATAATGAATTTCTTTATGTTGGCAGTTGCGGCAAAAGTCCACAGGAGGGCGCACGTTCCCTCTTAATATGCCCGGTCCTCTCCGTCTCCCTCTCTCTCTCTCTTTTTCCTTTTTTTTTTTCTTTCTTTTATTTTTTTTTTACATAAGTTTGGTTTCTCATACACTTATATTTATACACTAAACATGTATTTAATATTAATACACTACACATGTATTTAATATTTATACACTAAACATGTATTTAATATTAATACAAAAACATGTATTTAATTTTAATACACTAAACATATATTTAATATTAATACACTAAACATGTATTTAACATTCATACACTAAACATGTATTTAACATTCATAAAATAAACATGTTTTTAATATTAATACACTAAACATGTATTTAATATTAATACAAAAACATGTATTTAATTTTTATAAACTAAACATATATTTAATATTAATACACTAAACATGTATTTAATATTAATTTCAAAAACATGTATTTATTTTTAATAAACTAAACACATATTTAATATTAATACACTAAACATGTATTTAATATTCATTCAATAAACATGTAGTTATTATTCTTACACTTAATATGTATTTAATTGTAATACAAAAACATATATTTAATTTTAATAAAATAAACATATATTTAATATTAATACACTAAACATGTATTTAATATCGTTACACTAAACGTTTATTTACTATTTATACACTAAAAGTGTATTTAATATTAATACACTAAACATGTGTTTAATATTAATACACTAAACATGTATTTAATATTTATACACTAAACATGTATTTAATATTCAGACACTAAACATGTATTTAATATTAATACACTAAACATGTATTTAATATTCATAAACTAAACATGTATTTAACATTTATACACTAAACATGTATTTAATATTAATACACTAAACCTGTAGTTATTATTCATACACTAAACATGTATTTAATATTAATACAAAAACATTTATTTAATTTTAATAAAGTAAACACATATTTAATATTAATACACTAAACATGTATTTAATATTAATACACTAAACATGTATTGAATATTCATACACTAATCATGTATTTAATATTCATACACTAAACATGTATTTAATATTCATACACTAAACATGTATTTAATATTAATACACTAAACATGTATTTAATATTTATTCACTGAAAATGTATTTAATATTAATACAAAACATGTATTTAATTTTAATAAACTAAACATATATTTAATATTCATACACTAAGAATATATATTTAACATTTATACACTAAACGTGAATCTAATATTAATACACTAAACATGTATTTGAGATTTATACACTTAACATGTATTTAATATTAATACAAAAACATGTATTTAATTTTAATAAACTAAACATATATTTAATATTATTACACTAAACATATATTTAACATTAATACACTAAACATGAATTTAATATTAATACACTAAACATGTATTTGAGATTCATACACTTAACATGTATTTAATATTAATACAAAAACATGTATTTCATTTTAATAAACTAAACATATATTTAATATTATTACACTAAACATGTATTTAATATTCATACACTAAACATGTATTTAATATTCATACACTAAATATTTAGTTATTATTTATATACTAAACATGTATTAAATATTAATACACTAATCATGTATTTAATATTAATACTCTAATCATGTATTTAATATTTATACACTAAATATGTATTTAATATTTATACACTTAACATTTAATATTTATATTTATACACGAAACATGTATTTAATATTTATACACTAAACATGTATTTAATATTCATACATTAAACATGTATTTAATATTCATACACTAAACATGTATTTAATATTCATACATTAAACATGTATTTAATATTTATACACAAACATGTATTTAATATTCATACACTAAACATGTATTTAATATTAATACACTGATTATGTATTTAATATTAATACACTGATTATGTATTTAATAATCATATACTAAACGTATATGTAATTATACACTAATCATATATTTAATTTTCATACAGTAAACATGTATTTAATATTCATACACTAAACATGTAGTTATTATTTATACACTAAACATGTATTTAATATTAATACACTAAACATGTATTTAATATTAATACACTGAACATGTATTTAATAATCATATACCAAACATACATGTAATTATATACTAATCATATATTTAATATTCATACAGTAAACATGTATTTATTATCCTCTAAATAAGGCACACTTGGAAATAATGAATTTCTTTATGTGTGCAGTTGCGGCAAAAGTCCACAGGAGGGCGCACGTTCCCTCTTAATATGCCCGGTCCTCTCCGTCTCCCTCTCTCTCTCTCTTTTTCCTTTTTTTTTTTCTTTCTTTTATTTTTTTTTTACATAAGTTTGGTTTCTCATACACTTATATTTATACACTAAACATGTATTTAATATTAATACACTACACATGTATTTAATATTTATACACTAAACATGTATTTAATATTAATACAAAAACATGTATTTAATTTTAATACACTAAACATATATTTAATATTAATACACTAAACATGTATTTAACATTCATACACTAAACATGTATTTAACATTCATACAATAAACATGTTTTTAATATTAATACACTAAACATGTATTTAATATTAATACAAAAACATGTATTTAATTTTTATAAACTAAACATATATTTAATATTAATACACTAAACATGTATTTAATATTAATTTCAAAAACATGTATTTATTTTTAATAAACTAAACACATATTTAATATTAATACACTAAACATGTATTTAATATTCATTCAATAAACATGTAGTTATTATTCTTACACTTAATATGTATTTAATTGTAATACAAAAACATATATTTAATTTTAATAAAATAAACATATATTTAATATTAATACACTAAACATGTATTTAATATCGTTACACTAAACGTTTATTTACTATTTATACACTAAAAGTGCATTTAATATTAATACACTAAACATGTGTTTAATATTAATACACTAAACATGTATTTAATATTTATACACTAAACATGTATTTAATATTCAGACACTAAACATGTATTTAATATTAATACACTAAACATGTATTTAATATTCATAAACTAAACATGTATTTAACATTTATACACTAAACATGTATTTAATATTAATACACTAAACCTGTAGTTATTATTCATACACTAAACATGTATTTAATATTAATACACTAAACCTGTATTTAATATGTATACGCTAAACATGTATTTAATATTAATACAAAAACATTTATTTAATTTTAATAAAGTAAACACATATTTAATATTAATACACTAAACATGTATTTAATATTAATACACTAAACATGTATTGAATATTCATACACTAATCATGTATTTAATATTTATACACTAAACATGTATTGAATATTCATACACTAAACATGTATTTAATATTAATACACTAAACATGTATTTAATATTTATTCACTGAAAATGTATTTAATATTAATACAAAACATGTATTTAATTTTAATAAACTAAACATATATTTAATATTCATACACTAAGAATATATATTTAACATTTATACACTAAACATGAATCTAATATTAATACACTAAACATGTATTTGAGATTTATACACTTAACATGTATTTAATATTAATACAAAAACATGTATTTAATTTTAATAAACTAAACATATATTTAATATTATTACACTAAACATATATTTAACATTAATACACTAAACATGAATTTAATATTAATACACTAAACATGTATTTGAGATTCATACACTTAACATGTATTTAATATTAATACAAAAACATGTATTTCATTTTAATAAACTAAACATATATTTAATATTATTACACTAAACATGTATTTAATATTCATACACTAAACATGTATTTAATATTCATACACTAAATATTTAGTTATTATTTATATACTAAACATGTATTAAATATTAATACACTAATCATGTATTTAATATTAATACTCTAATCATGTATTTAATATTTATACACTAAATATGTATTTAATATTTATACACTTAACATGTATTTAATATTTATACACGAAACATGTATTTAATATTTATACACTAAACATGTATTTAATATTCATACACTAAACATGTATTTAATATTCATACACTAAACATGTATTTAATATTAATACACTGATTATGTATTTAATAATCATATACTAAACGTATATGTAATTATACACTAATCATATATTTAATTTTCATACAGTAAACATGTATTTAATATTCATACACTAAACATGTAGTTATTATTTATACACTAAACATGTATTTAATATTAATACACTAAACATGTATTTAATATTTATACACTAAACATGTATTTTTGTATTAATACACTAAATATGTATTTATTATATATCCACTAAACATGTATTGAATATTCATAAACTAAACATGTATTTAATATTCATACACTAAACATGTATTTAATATTAATACAAAACATGTATTTAAGTTTAATAAACTAAACATATATTTAATATTAATACACTAAACACGTATTTAATATTTATACATTAAACATGTATTTAATATTCATACACTAAACATGTATTTAATATTCATACAATAAACATGTATTTAATAGTTATACACTAATCATGTATTTAATATTAATACACTAATCATGTATTTAATATTTATGCACTAAATATGTATTTAATATTCATACACTTAACATGTATTTAATATCTATACACGAAACATGTATTTAATATTTATACACTAAACATGTATTTAATATTCATACATTAAAAATGTATTTAATATTCATACACTAAACATGTATTTAATATTCATACATTAAACATGTATTTAATATTTATACACTAAACATGTATTTAATATTCGTACACGAAACATGTATTTAATATTTATACACTAAACATGTATTTAATATTCATACATTAAACATGTATTTAATATTCATACAATAAACATGTATTTAATATTTATACACAGTACATGTATTTAATATTCATACACTAAACATTAATTTAATATTTATACAAAAACATGTATTTAATTTTAATAAACTAAACATATATTTAATATTAATACACTCAACATGTATTTAATATTTATACACTAAACATGTATTTAATATTCATACACTAAACATGTAGTTATTATTTATAAACTAAACATGTATTTAATATTAATACAGTAAACATGTATTTAATATTAATACACTAAACATGTATTTAATATTAATACAAAAACATGTATTTAATTTTAATAAACTAAATATATATTTAATATTAATACACTAAACGTGTATTTAATATTCATAAACTGAACATGTATTTAATATTCATACACTAAACGTGTATTTAATATTCATACACTAAACATGTATTTAATATTAATACAAAAACATGTATTTAAGTTTAATAAATTAAACGTATATTTAATATTAATACACTAAACATGTTTTAATATTTATACAGTAAACATGTATTAAATATTAATACACTAAACATGTATTTAATATTTATACACTAAACATGTATTCAATATTAATACAAAAACATGTATTTAATTTTAATAAACTAAACATATATTTAATATTATTACACTAAACATGTATTTAATATTTATACACTAAACATGTATTTAATAGTTATACACTAATCATGTATCTAATATTAATACACTAATTATGTATTTAATATTTATACAGTAAACATGTATTTAATATTCATAAACTAAACATATATTTAACATTTATACACTAAACATGTATTTAATATTCATACACTAAACATGTAGTTATTATTTATACACTAAACATGTATTTAATATTAATACACTAAACATGTATTTAATATTTATACACTAAACATGTATTTTTATATTAATACACTAAATATGTATTTATTATATATCCACTAAACATGTATTTAATATCAATACACTAATCATGTATTTAATATTTATACACTAAATATGTATTTAATATTCATACACTTAACATGTATTTAATATTTATAGACGAAACATGTATTTAATATTTATACACTAAACATGTATTTAATATTCATACATTAAAAATGTATTTAATATTCATACACTAAACATGTATTTAATATTCATACATTAAACATGTATTTAATATGTATACACTAAACATGTATTTAATATTCGTACACGAAACATGTATTTAATATTTATACACTAAACATGTATTTAATATTCATACATTAAACATGTATTTAATATTCATACATTAAACATGTATTTAATATTCATACACTAAACATGTATTTAATATTTATACAAAAACATGTATTTAATTTTAATAAACTAAACATATATTTAATATTAATACACTAAACATGTATTTAATATTCATACACTAAACATGTATTTAATATTCATACACTAAACATGTAGTTATTATTTATACACTAAACATGTATTTAATATTAATACAGTAAACATGTATTTAATATTAATACACTAAACATGTATTTAATATTAATACAAAAACATGTATTTAATTTTAATAAACTAAATATATATTTAATATTAATACACTAAACATGTATTTAATACTCATAAACTAAACATGTATTTAACATTTATACACTAAACTTGTATTTAATATTTATACACTAAACATGTAGTTATTATTTATACACTAAACATGTATTTTATATTAATACACTAAATATGTATTTATTATATATCCACTAAACGTGTATTTAATATTCATAAACTAAACATGTATTTAATATTCGTACACTAAACGTGTATTTAATATTCATACACTAAACATGTATTTAATATTAATACAAAAACATGTATTTAGGTTTAATAAACTAAACATATATTTAATATTAATACACTAAACATGTTTTTAATATTTATACAGTAAACATGTATTTAATATTAATACACTAAACATGTATTTAATATTTATACACTAAACATGTATTCAATATTAATACAAAAACATGTATTTAATTTTAATAATTTAAACATATATTTAATATTATTACACTAAACATGTATTTAATGATTCATACACTAAACATGTATTTAATATTTATACACTTAACATGTATTTAATATTAATACACTCAACATGTATTTAATATTTATACACTAAACATGTATTTAATATTCATACACTAAACATGTAGTTATTATTTATACACTAAACATGTTTTTAATATTAATACAGTAAACATGTATTTAATATTAATACACTAAACATGTATTTAATAATAATACAAAAACATGTATTTAATTTTAATAAACTAAATATATATTTAATATTACTACACTAAACATGTATTTAATATTCATAAACTAAACATGTATTTAACATTTATACACTAAACATGTATTTAATATTCATACACTAAACATGTAGTTATTATTTATACACTAAACATGTATTTAATATTAATACACTAAACATGTATTTAATATTTATACACTAAACATGTATTTAATATTAATACACTAAATATGTATTAATTATATATCCACTAAACATGTATTTAATATTCATAAACTAAACATGTATTTAATATTCATACACTAAACGTGTATTTAATATTCATACACTAAACATGTATTTAATATTAATATAAAAACATGTATTTAAGTTTAATAAATTAAACATATATTTAATATTAATACACTAAACATGTTTTAATATTTATACAGTAAACATGTATTAAATATTAATACACTAAACATGTATCTAATATTTATACACTAAACATGTATTTAATATTAATACAAAAACATGTATTTAATTTTAATAAACTAAACATATATTTAATATTATTACACTAAACATGTATTTAATATTTATACACTAAACATTTATTTAATAGTTATACACTAATCATGTATTTAATATTAATCCACTAATCATGTATTTAATATTCATACACTAAACATGTATTTAATATTCATAAACTAAACATATATTTAACATTTATACACTAAACATGTATTTAATATTCATACACTAAACATGTAGTTATTATTTATACACTAAACATGTATTTAATATTAATACACTAAACATGTATTTAATATTTATACACTAAACATGTATTTTTATATTAATACACTAAATATGTATTTATTATATATCCACTAAACATGTATTTAATATTCATAAACTAAACATGTATTTAATATTCATACACTAAACGTGTATTTAATATTCATACACTAAACATGTATTTAATATTAATACAAAACATGTATTTAAGTTTAATAAACTAAACACATATTTAATATTAATACACTAAACATGTATTTAATATTTATACACTAAACATGTATTTAATATTTATACACTAAATATGTATTTAATATTAATACACTAAATATTTATTTATTATTTATACACTAAACATGTATTTAATATTTATACACTAATCATGTATTTAATATTAATACACTAATCATGTATTTGATATTTATTAACTAAATATGTATTTAATATTCATACACTTAACATGTCTTTGATATTTATACACGAAACATGTATTTAATATTCATACACTAAACATGTATTTAATATTCATACATTAAAAATGTATTTAATATTCATACACTAAACATGTATTTAATATTCATACATTAAACATGTATTTAATATTTATACACTAAACATGTATTTAATATTCATACACTAAACATGTAGTTATTATTTATACACTAAACATGTATTTAATATTAATACAGTAAACATGTATTTAATATTAATACACTAAACATGTATTTAATATTAATACAAAAACATGTATTTAATTTTAATAAACTAAATATATATTTAATATTAATACACTAAACATGTATTTAATATTCATAAACTAAACATTTATTAAACATTTATACACTAAACATGTATTTAATATTCATACACTAAACATGTAGTTATTATTTATACACTAAACATGTATTTAATATTAGTACACTAAACATGTATTTAATAGTCATACACTAAACATGCATTTAATATTGATACACTAAATATGTATTTATTATATATCCACTAAACATGTATTTAATATTCATAAACTAAACATGTATTTAATATTCATACACTAAACATGTATTTAATATTAATACAAACACATGTATTTAGGTTTAATAAACTAAACACATATTTAATATTGATACACTAAATATGTATTAATTATATATCCACTAAACATGTATTTAATATTCATAAACTAAACATGTATTTAATATTCATACACTAAACGTGTATTTAATATTCATACACTAAACATATATTTAATATTATTACACTAAAAATTTATTTAATATTTATACACTAAACATGTATTTAATAGTTATACACTAATCATATATTTAATATCAATACACTAATCATGTATTTAATATTTATACACTAAATATGTATTTAATATTCATACACTTAACATGTATTTAATATTTATACACGAAACATGTATTTAATATTTATACACTAAACATGTATTTAATATTCATACATTAAAAATGTATTTAATATTCATACACTAAACATGTATTTAATATTCATACATTAAACATGTATTTAATATTTATACACTAAACATGTATTTAATATTCGTACACGAAACATGTATTTAATATTTATACACTAAACATGTATTTAATATTCATACATTAAACATGTATTTAATATTCATACATTAAACATGTATTTAATATTCATACACTAAACATGTATTTAATATTTATACACTAAACATGTATTTAATATTCATACACTAAACATGTATTTAATATTTATACAAAAACATGTATTTAATTTTAATAAACTAAACATATATTTAATATTAATACACTAAACATGTATTTAATATTCATACACTAAACATGTATTTAATATTCATACACTAAACATGTAGTTATTATTTATACACTAAACATGTATTTAATATTAATACAGTAAACATGTATTTAATATTAATACACTAAACATGTATTTAATATTAATACAAAAACATGTATTTAATTTTAATAAACTAAATATATATTTAATATTAATACACTAAACATGTATTTAATATTCATAAACTAAACATGTATTTAACATTTATACACTAAACTTGTATTTAATATTTATACACTAAACATGTAGTTATTATTTATACACTAAACATGTATTTTATATTAATACACTAAATATGTATTTATTATATATCCACTAAACGTGTATTTAATATTCATAAACTAAACATGTATTTAATATTCGTACACTAAACGTGTATTTAATATTCATACACTAAACATGTATTTAATATTAATACAAAAACATGTATTTAAGTTTAATAAACTAAACATATATTTAATATTAATTCACTAAACATGTTTTTAATATTTATACAGTAAACATGTATTTAATATTAATACACTAAACATGTATTTAATATTAATACACTAAACATGTATTTAATAATACAAAAACATGTATTTAATTTTAATAAACTAAAAATATTTAATATTAATACACTAAACATGTAGTTATTATTTATACACTAAAAATGTATTTAATATTAATACAGTAAACATGTATTAAATATTTATACACTAAACATGTATTTAATATTAATACACTAAACATGTATTTAATAATACAAAAACATGTATTTAATTTTAATAAACTAAAAATATTTAATATTAATACACTAAACATGTAGTTATTATTTATACACTAAAAATGTATTTAATATTAATACAGTAAACATGTATTAAATATTTATACACTAAACATGTATTTAATATTAATACACTAAACATGTATTTAATATTAATACAAAAACATGTATTTGATTTTAATAAAATAAACATATATTTAATATTTATACAGTAAACATGTATTTAATATTAATACACTAAACATGTATTTAATATTAATACACTAAACATGTATTTAATATTAATACAAAAACATGTATTTAATTTTAATAATTTAAACATATATTTAATATTATTACACTAAACATGTATTTAATATTCATACACTAAACATGTATTTAATATTTATACACTTAACATGTATTTAATATTAATACACTCAACATGTATTTAATATTTATACACTAAACATGTATTTAATATTCATACACTAAACATGTAGTTATTATTTATACACTAAACATGTATTTAATATTAATACAGTAAACATGTATTTAATATTAATACACTAAACATGTATTTAATAATAATACAAAAACATGTATTTAATTTTAATAAACTAAATATATATTTAATATTAATACACTAAACATGTATTTAATATTCATAAACTAAACATGTATTTAACATTTATACACTAAACATGTATTTAATATTCATACACTAAACATGTAGTTATTATTTATACACTAAACATGTATTTAATATTAATACACTAAACATGTATTTAATATTTATACACTAAACATGTATTTAATATTAATACACTAAATATGTATTAATTATATATCCACTAAATATGTATTTAATATTCATAAACTAAACATGTATTTAATATTCATACACTAAACGTGTATTTAATATTCATACACTAAACATGTATTTAATATTAATATAAAAACATGTATTTAAGTTTAATAAATTAAACATATATTTAATATTAATACACTAAACATGTTTTAATATTTATACAGTAAACATGTATTAAATATTAATACACTAAACATGTATCTAATATTTATACACTAAACATGTATTTAATATTAATACAAAAACATGTATTTAATTTTTATACACTAAACATGTATTTAATAGTTATACACTAATCATTTATTTAATATTAATCCACTAATCATGTATTTAATATTTATACACTAAACATGTATTTAATATTCATAAACTAAACATATATTTAACATTTATACACTAAACATGTATTTAATATTCATACACTAAACATGTAGTTATTATTTATACACTAAACATGTATTTAATATTTATACACTAAACATGTATTTTTATATTAATACACTAAATATGTATTTATTATATATCCACTAAACATGTATTTAATATTCATAAACTAAACATGTATTTAATATTCATACACTAAACGTGTATTTAATATTCATACACTAAACATGTATTTAATATTAATACAAAACATGTATTTAAGTTTAATAAACTAAACACATATTTAATATTAATACACTAAACATGTATTTAATATTTATACACTAAACATGTATTTAATATTTATACACTAAATATGTATTTAATATTAATACACTAAATATTTATTTATTATTTATACACTAAACATGTATTTAATATTCATAAACTAAACATGTATTTAATATTCATACACTAAACGTGTATTTAATATTCATACACTAAACATGTATTTAATATTTATACAAAAACATGTATTTGAGTTTAATAAACTAAACATATATTTAATATTAATAAACTAAACATGTATTTAATATTTGTACACCAAACATGTATTTAATATTCATACACTAAACATGTATTTAATATTCATACACTAAACATGTATTTAATATTAATACAAAAACATGTATTTGAGTTTAATAAACTAAACATATATTTAATATTAATAAACTAAACATGTATTTAATATTTGTACACCAAACATGTATTTAATATTCATACACTAAACATGTATTTAATATTCATACACTAAACATGTATTTAATATTAATACAAAAACATGTATTTAAGTTTAATAAACTAAACATATATTTAATATTAATACACTAAACATGTATTTAATATTTGTACACCAAACATGTATTTAATATTCATACACTAAACATGTATTTAATATTTATACACCAAACATGTATTTAATATTCATACATTAAACATGTATTTAACATTCATACACTAAACATGTATTTAATATTCATACACTAAACATGTATTTAATATCCATACACTAAACATGTATTTAATATTCATACAGTAAACATGTATTTATTATCCTCAAAATAAGGCACACTTGGAAATAATGAATTTCTTTATGTGTGCAGTTGCGGCAGAAGTCCACAGGAGGGCGCATATTCCGTCTTAATAAGTCCGGTTCTCTCCGTCTCTCTCTCTCTCTTTTTCCTTTTTTTTGTTTCTTTAATTTTTTTTTACATAAATTTGGTTTCTCATACACTCATATTTATACACTAAACATGTATTTAATATTAATACACTAAACATGTATTTAATATTTATACACTAAACATGTATTTAATATTAATACAAAAACATGTATTTAATTTTAATACACTAAACATATATTTAATATTAATACACTAAACATGTATTTAACATTAATACACTAAACATGTATTTAACATTTATACACTAAACATGTTTTTAATATTAATACACTAAACATGTATTTAATATTAACACAAAAACATGTATTTAGTTTTAACACACTAAACATATATTTAATATTAATACAAAAACATGTATTTAATATTAATACAAAAACATATATTTAATTTTAATAAACTAAACATATATTTAATATTAATACACTAAACATGTATTTAACATTTATACACTAAACATGTATTTAATATTAATACACTAAACATGTATTTAATATTTATACACTAAACATGTATTTAATATTAATACAAAAACATGTATTTAATTTTAATAAACTAAACATATATTTAATATTAATACACTAAACATGTATTTAACATTTATACACTAAACATGTATTTAATATTAATACACTAAACATGTATTTAATATTTATACACTAAACATGTATTTAATATTAATACAAAAACATGTATTTAATTTTAATAAACTAAACATATATTTAATATTTATACACTAAACATGTATTTAACATTTATACACTAAACATGTATTTAATATTAATACACTAAACATGTATTTAATATTAATACGAAAACATGTATTTAATTTTAATAAACTAAACATTCATTTAATATTAATGCACTGAACATGTATTTAATATTCATACACTAAACATGTAGTTATTATTCATACACTAAATATGTATTTAATATTAATACAGTAAACATGTAGTTATTATTCTTACACTTAATATGTATTTAATATTAATACAAAAACATGTATTTAATTTTAATAAACTAATCATATATTTAATATTAATACACTAAACATGTATTTAATATTTTTACACTGAACGTGTATTTAATATTTATACACTAAAAGTGTGTTTAATATTAATACACTAAACATGTATTTAATATTAATACAAAAACATGTATTTAAGTTTAATAAACTAAACATATATTTAATATTAATACACTAAACATGTTTTTGATATTTATACAGTAAACATGTATTTAATATTAATACACTAAACATGTATTTAATATTTATACACTAAACATGTATTTAATATTAATACAAAAACATGTATTTAATTTTAATAAACTAAACATATATTTAATATTATTACACTAATCATGTATTTAATATTCATACACTAAACATGTATTTAATATTCATTCAATAAACATGTAGTTATTATTCTTACACTTAATATGTATTTAATATTAATACAAAAACATGTATTTAATTTTAATAAACTAAATATAAATTTAATATTAATACAGTAAACATGTATTTAATATTCATATACTAAACATGTATTTAACATTTATACACTAAACATGTTTTTAATATTAATACACTAAACATGTATTTAATATTAATACAAAAACATGTATTTAATTTTAATAAACTAAACATTTAATATTAATACACTAAACATGTATTTAATATTATACACTAAACATGTATTTAATATTTATACACTAAACGTATATTTAATATTTATACACTAAAAGTGTAATTAATATTTATACACTAAACATGTATTTAATATTAATAGACTAAACATGTAGTTATTATTCATACACTAAACATGTATTTAATATTAATACACTAAACATGTATTTAATATTTATACACTAAACATGTATTTAATATTAATACACTAAACATGTATTTAATATTAATACACTAAACATGTATTTAATATTTATACACTATACATGTATTTAATATTTATACACTAAACATGTATTTAATTTCAATACAAAAACATGTATTTAATTTTAATAAACTAAATATAAATTTAATATTAATACAGTAAACATGTATTTAATATTCATATACTAAACATGTATTTAATATTTATACACTAAACATGTATTTAATATTCATACACTAAACATGAAGTTATTATTCATACACTAAACATGTATTTATTATATATCCACTAAACATGTATTGAATATTCATACACTAAACATGTATTTAATATTTATACATTAAACATGTATTTAATATTCATACACCAAACATGTATTTAGTATTTATACACTAAACATGTATTTAATTTTCATACATTAAACATGTATTTAATATTCATACACTAAACATGTATTTAATATTTATACACTAAACATGTATTTAATATTAATACACTAAACATGTATTTAATATTCATACACTAAACATGTATTTAATATTTATACATTAAACATGTATTTAATATTCATACACCAAACATGTATTTAGTATTTATACACTAAACATGTATTTAATTTTCATACATTAAACATGTATTTAATATTCATACACTAAACATGTATTTAATATTTATACACTAAACATGTATTTGATATTCATACACTAAACATGTATTTAATATTCATACACTAAACATGTATTTAATATTAATACACTGGTTATGTATTTAATAATCATATACTAAACGTATATGTAATCATATACTAATCATATATTTAATATTCATACAGTAAACATGTATTTATTATCCTCTAAATAAGGCAAACTTGGAAATAATGAATTTCTTTATGTGTGCAGTTGCGGCAGAAGTCCACAGGAGGGCGCACGTTCCCTCTTAATAAGTCCGGTCCTTTCCGTCTCTCTGTCTCTCTCTTTTTCCTTTTTTTTGTTTCTTTTATTTTCTTTTACATAAGTTTGGTTTCTCATACACTTATATTTATACACTAAACATGTATTTAATATTAATACACTAAACATGTATTTAATATTAATACACTAAACATGTATTAAATATTCATACACTAAAAATGTATTTAATATTCATTCAATAAACATGTAGTTATTATTCTTACACTTAATATGTATTTAATATTAATACAAAAACATGTATTTAATTTTAATAAACTAATCATATATTTAATATTAATACACTAAACATGTATTTAATATTTTTACACTAAACGTGTATTTAATATTTATACACTAAAAGTGTATTTAATATTAATACACTAAACATGTATTTAATATTAATACACTAAACATGTATTTAATATTTATACACTAAACATGTATTTAATATTCATACACTAAACATGTATTTAATATTAATACACTAAACATGTATTTAATATTTATACACTAAACATGTATTTAATATTCATAAACTAAACATATATTTAACATTTATACACTAAACATGTATTTAATATTAATAAACTAAACATTTATTTCATATTTATACACTAAACATGTATTTGTATATTAATACACTAAATATGTATTTATTATATATCCACTAAACATGTATTTAATATTCACAAACTAAACATGTATTTAATATTCATACACTAAACGTGTATTTAATATTCATACACTAAACATGTATTTAATATTAATACAAAACATGTATTTAAGTTTAATAAACTAAACATATATTTAATATTAATACACTAAAAACATATTTAATATTTATACATTAAACATGTATTGAATATTCATACACTAAACATGTATTTAATATTCATACACTAAACATGTATTTAATATTTATACACTAAACATGTATTTAATAGTAATACAAACACATGTATTTAATTTTAATAAACTAAACATATATTTAATATTATTACACTAAACATGTATTTAATATTTATACACTAAACATGTATTTAATAGTTATACACTAATCATGTATTTAATATTAATACACTAATCATGTATTTAATATTTATACACTAAATATGTATTTAATATTCATACACTTAACATGTATTTAATATTTATACACGAAACATGTATTTAATATTTATACACTAAACATGTATTTAATATTCATACATTAAAAATGTATTTATTATTCATACACTAAACATGTATTTAATATTCATACATTAAACATGTATTTAATATTTATACACTAAACATGTATTTAATATTCGTACACGAAACATGTATTTAATATTTATACACTAAACATGTATTTAATATTCGTACACGAAACATGTATTTAATATTTATACACTAAACATGTATTTAATATTCATACACTAAACATGTATTTAATATTCATACATTAAACATGTATTTAATATTTATACACTAAACATGTATTTAATATTCCTACACTAAACATGTATTTAATATTTATACACTAAACATGTATTTAATATTCGTACACGAAACATGTATTTAATATTTATACACTAAACATGTATTTAATATTCATACATTAAACATGTATTTAATATTCATACACTAAACATGTATTTAATATTAATACACTAAACATGTATTTAATATTCATACACTAAACATGTATTTAATATTTATACAAAAACATGTATTTAATTTTAATAAACTAAACATATATTTAATATTAATACACTAAACATGTATTTAATATTAATACACTAAACATGTATTTAATATTAATACAAAAACATGTATTTAATTTTAATAAACTAAATATATATTTAATATTAATACACTAAACATGTATTTAATATTCATAAACTAAACATGTATTTAACATTTATACACTAAACATGTATTTAATATTCATACACTAAACATGTAGTTATTATTTATACACTAAACATGTATTTAATATTAATCAACTAAACATGTATTTAATATTTATACACTAAACATGTATTTAATATTCATACACTAAACGTGTATTTAATATTCATACACTAAACATGTATTTAATATTAATACAAAAACATGTATTTAAGTTTAATAAACTAAACATATATTTAATATTAATACACTAAACATGTTTTTAATATTCATACAGTAAACATGTATTCAATATTAATACACTAAACATGTATTTAATATTTATACACTAAACATGTATTTAATATTAATACAAAAACATGTATTTAATTTTAATAAACTAAACATATATTTAATATTATTACACTAAACATGTATTTAATATTTATACACTAAACATGTATTTAATATTCATACACTAAACATTTATTTATTATTTATACACTAAACAAGTATTTAATATTAATACACTAAACATGTATTTAATATTAATACAATAAACATATATTTAATATTAATACACTAAATGTGTATTTAATATTTATACACTTAACATGTATTTAATATTTATACACGAAACATGTATTTAATATTCATACATTAAAAATGTATTTAATATTCATACACTAAACATGTATCTAATATTCATACATTAAAAATGTATTTAATATTCATACACTAAACATGTATTTAATATTTACACACTAAACATGTATTTAATATTCATACACTAAACATGTATTTAATATTAATACACTGAACATGTATTTAACAATCATATACTAAACGTATATGTAATCATATACTAATCATATATTTAATATTCATACAGTAAACATGTATTTATTATCCTCTAAATAAGGCACACTTGGAAATAATGAATTTCTTTATGTGTGCAGTTGCGGCAGAAGTCCACAGGAGGGCGCACGTTCCCTCTTAATAAGTCCGGTCCTCTCCGTCTCTCTCTCTCTCTTTTTCCTTTTTTTTATTTCTTTCATTTTTTTTTACATAAGTTTGGTTTCTCATACACTTATATTTATACACTAAACATGTATTTAATATTAATACACTAAACATATATTTAATATTAATACACTAAACATGTATTTCATATTGTTACACTAAACGTGTATTTACTATTTATACACTAAAAGTGTATTTAATATTAATACACTAAACATGTATTTAATATTAATACACTAAACATGTATTTAATATTTATAAACTAAACATGTATTTAATATTCATACACTAAACATGTAATTAATATTAATACCCTAAACATGTATTTAATATTTATACACTAAACATGTATTTAATATTAATACAAAACATGTATTTAATTTTAATAAACTAAATATATATTTAATATTAATACACTAAACATGTATTTAATATTCATAAACTAAACATGTATTGAACATTTATACACTAAACATGTATTTAATATTAATACACTAAACAAGCATTTAATATTAATACACTAAACATGTATTTAATATTAATACAAAAACATGTATTTAATTTTAATAAACTAAACATATATTTAATATTTATACACTAAACCTGTAGTTATTATTCATACACTAAACATGTATTTAATATTAATACACTAAACATGTATTTAATATTAATACAAAATCATTTATTTAATTTTAATAAAGTAAACACATATTTAATATTAATACACTAAACATGTATTTAATATTTATACACTAAACATGTATTTAATATTTATACACTAAACATGTATTTAATATTTATACACGAAACATGTATTTAATATTTATACACTAAACATGTATTTAATATTCGTACACGAAACATGTATTTAATATTTATACACTAAACATGTATTTTATATTCATACATTAGACATGTATTTAATATTCCTACACTAAACATGTATTTAATATTTATACACTAAACATGTATTTAATATTAATACACTAAACATGTATTTAATATTAATACAAAAACATGTATTTAATATTCATACATTAAAAAAGTATTTAATATTCATACACTAAACATGTATTTAATATTCATACATTAAACATGTATTTAATATTTATACACTAAACATGTATTTAATATTCGTACACGAAACATGTATTCAATATTTATACACTAAACATGTATTTAATATTCATACATTAAACATGTATTTAATATTCATACACTAAACATGTATTTAATATTAATACACTAAACATGTATTTAATATTCATACACTAAACATGTATTTAATATTTATACAAAAACATGTATTTAATTTTAATAAACTAAACATATATTTAATATTAATACACTAAACATGTATTTAATATTAATACACTAAACATGTATTTAATATTAATACAAAAACATGTATTTAATTTTAATAAACTAAATATATATTTAATATTAATACACTAAACATGTATTTAATATTCATACAAAAACATGTATTTAATTTTAATAAACTAAATATATATTTAACATTTATACACTAAACATGTATTTAATATTCATACACTAAACATGTAGTTATTATTTATACACTAAACATGTATTTAATATTAATACACTAAACATGTATTTAATATTTATACACTAAACATGTATTTAATATTAATACACTAAATATGTATTTATTATATATCCACTAAACGTGTATTTAATATTCATAAACTAAACATGTATTTAATATTCATACACTAAACGTGTATTTAATATTCATACACTAAACATGTATTTAATATTAATACAAAAACATGTATTTAAGTTTAATAAACTAAACATATATTTAATATTAATACACTAAACATGTTTTTAATATTTATACAGTAAACATGTATTTAATATTAATACACTAAACATGTATTTAATATTTATACACTAAACATGTATTTAATATTAATACAAAAACATGTATTTAATTTTAATAAACTAAACATATATTTAATATTATTACACTAAACATGTATTTAATATTTATACACTAAACATGTATTTAATATTCATACACTAAACATTCATTTATTATTTATACACTAAACATGTATTTAATATTTATACACTAAACATGTATTTAATATTAATACAATAAACAAATATTTAATATTAATACACTAAACATGTATTTAATATTTATACACGAAACATGTATTTAATATTCATACACTAAACATGTATCTAATATTCATACATTAAAAATGTATTTAATATTCATACACTAAACATGTATTTAATATTAATACACTGAACATGTATTTAATAATCATATACTAAACGTATATGTAATCATATACTAATCATATATTTAATAATCATACAGTAAGTATGTATTTATTATCCACTAAATAAGGCACACTTGGAAATAATGAATTTCTTTATGTGTGCAGTTGCGGCAGAAGTCCACACGAGGGCGCACGTTCCCTCTTAATTTGCCCGGTAATCTCCGTCTCTCTCTCTCTCTTTTTCCTTTTTTTTTGTTTCTTTTATTTTTTTTTACATAAGTTTGGTTTCTCATACACTTATATTTATACACTAAACATGTATTTAATATTAATACACTAAACATGTATTTAATATTTATACACTAAACATGTATTTAATATTTATACACTAAACATGTATTTAATATTAATACAAAAACATGTATTTAATTTTAATAAACTGAACATATATTCAATATTAATACACTAAACATGTATTCAATATTCATACACTAAACATGTATTTAATATTAATACACTAAACATGTATTTAATATTAATACACTAAACATGTATTCAATATTCATACACTAAACATGTATTTAACATTTATACACTAAACATGTATTTAATATTAATACACTAAACATGTATTTAATATTTATACACTAAACATGTATTTAATATTAATACAAAAACATGTATTTAATTTTAATAAACTAAACATATATTTAATATTTATACACTAAACATGTATTTAACATTAATACACTAAACATGTGTTTAATATTAATACACTAAACATGTATTTAATATTTATACACTAAACATGTATTTAATATTAATACAAAAACATGTATTTAATTTTAATAAACTAAACATTTATTTAATATTAATACACTAAACATGTATTTAATATTTATACACTGAACATGTATTTAATATTCATACACTAAACATGTAGTTATTATTTTCACACTAAATATGTATTTAATATTAATACAGTAAACATGTATTAAATATTTATACACTAAACATGTATTTAATATTCATACAATAAACATGTAGTTATTATTCTTACACTTAATATGTATTTAATATTAATACAAAAACATGTATTTAATTTTAATAAACTAAACATATATTTAATATTAATACACTAAACATGTATTTAACATTCATACACTAGACATGTTTTTAATATTAATACACTAAACATGTATTTAATATTACTACAAAAACATGTATTTAATTTTAATAAACTAAACATATATTTAATATTTATACATTAAACATGTATTTAACATTTATACAGTAAAAATGTATTTGATATTAATACACTAAACATATATTTAATATTTATACACTAAACATGTATTTAATATTAATACAAAAACATGTATTTAATTTTTAATAAACTAAACATATATTTAGTATTAATACACTAAACATGTATTTAATATTTATACACTAAACATGTATTTAATATTCATACACTAAACATGTAGTTTTTATTCATACACTAAACATGTATTTAATATTAATACAGTAAACATGTATTAAATATTTATACACTAAACATGTATTTAATATTCATTCAATAAACATGTAGTTATTATTCTTACACTTAATATGTGTTTAATATTAATACAAAAACATGTATTTAATTTTAATAAACTAAACATATATTTAATATTAATACACTAAACATGTATTTAATATTTATACACTAAACATGTATTTAATATTCATACACTAAACATGTAGTTATTATTTATACACTAAACATGTATTTAATATTAATAAAGTAAACATGTGTTTAATATTAACATGCTAAACATGTAGTTATTATTCATACACTAAACGTGTATTTAATATTCATACACTAAAAGTTTATTTAATATTCATACACTAAACATGTGTTTAATATTAATATACTAAACATGTAGTTATTATTCATACACTAAACATGTATTTAATATTCATACACTAAACATGTATTTAATATTAATACACTAAATATGTATTTATTATATATCCACCAAACATGTATTTAATATTCATAAACTAAATATATATTTAATATTAATACACTAAACATGTATTTAATATTAATACACTAAACATGTATTTAATAATTATACACTAAAATGGAATTTAATAATAGACTAAACATGTATTTAATATGTTCACACTAAACTTGGTTTAATATTCAGACACTAAACATGTATTTAATATTCATAAACATGTAGTTATTATTCATACACTAAACATGTATTTAATATTAATACACTAAACATGTATTTAATATTAATACAAAAACATGTATTTAATTTTAATAAACTAAACATATTTAATATTGATACACTAAACATGTATTTAATATTCAAACACTAAACATGTATTTAATATTTATACACTAAACATGTATTTAATATTAATACAAAACATGTATTTAATTTTAATAAACTAAATATATATTTAATATTAATACACTAAACATGTATTTAATATTCATAAACTAAACATGTATTTAACATTTATACACTAAACATGTAGTTAATATTCATACACTAAACATGTAGTTATTATTTATACACTAAACATGTATTTAATATTAATACACTAAACCTGTAGTTATTATTCATACACTAAACATGTATTTAATATTAATACAAAAACATGTATTTAATTTTAATAAAGTAAACACATATTTAATATTAATACACTAAACATGTATTTAATATTTATACACTAAACATGTATTTAATATTTATACACTAAACATGTATTTAATATTAATACACTAAATATTTATTTATTATTTATCCACTAAACATGTATTTAATATTCATAAACTAAACATGTATTTAATATTCATACACTAAACGTGTATTTAATATTCATACACTAAACATGTATTTAATATTAATACAAAAACATGTATTTAAGTTTAATAAACTAAACATATATTTAATATTAATACACTAAACATGTATTTAATATTTATACACCAAACATGTATTTAATATTCATACACTAATCATGTATTTAATATTTATACACCAAACATGTATTTAATATTCATACACTAAACATGTATTTAATATTTATACACTAAACATGTATTTAATATTCATACACTAAAGGAAGCTTCTCCCCCGCCACCGTGACCACCACTTCCCGAAGACAGCTGGCACTCCACTCGGCGACGGAAAGTTTCTGTGAGTATGGCTTCCTGCGCTTCGTGCACTTTACTCATGGATAGGTTGGCTTTACTAGAGAGCCGTGTCCGCCAGTTAGAGCAGTGTAATTTCGTAACTTTAGATGTTGCGGACACATCTGCTAGCGTTAGCTGTAGCGAGCTAACTAGCCCAGCTTGTAGCAGCCCTAATCGGCCTACAAGCTACGGTGTACCGGTTGAGACGCATAATAGATTTAGCCCTTTAGCTAGTCCTACACCCCAGTCTACCGGGCACCACACTTTAGTCATAGGGGACTCCATCACCCGAAACATAAAGCTTAGCAAACCAGCCACAATTAAGTGTATTCCCGGGGGCAGAGCACCTGACATTGAAGCTAATCTTAGGGAGCTAACTCGCAACAGGTCTAGTAAGCACGTACGGCAGGCTAACCGCACCACTAGTTATGCGAATATAGTAATACACGTTGGCTCCAATGACGTTAGGATGAGACAATCAGAGATTACAAAGAGAAACATAGCCAGGGCTTGTAATCTCGCCAGAAAGATGTCCAGAAATCGAGTAATTGTCTCTGGCCCCCTGCCTGGGAGAGGCAATGATGAGAGATATAGCAGATTAGTCTCTCTTAACAGGTGGCTGGATAGCTTCTGCAGACAACAGGGATTTACGTTTATTGATAATTGGCCCTCTTTCTGGGGCAAACCTGGCTTGCTGAGGAGAGACGGCCTTCACCCTAACCAGGAAGGCGCTATCCTCTTGTCTCGGAACATAGACTTCGCATTGAGCCACATTTGACTAACTGCACTAGAGCAAGCCCGGTCACAGGCAATTACAGAGCCTGCTAGCCTGGGTATGGAGTCAGTTAAGTTAGAACTAGCCAGCGCCAGGCTGGATGATCCCTGTACACATAGCAATTTTCGTAGAATAATACACAACTCACAAAATGTTTTTTCTACTGTGTCTATGACTACGTCAGAGTTAGACATGCGTTCTACTGAGGTGGCAAATTATGATGCGTTCAGTTTATCGCAGCGCCAAGTAGACAATCTGAAAATTCCCGTCATATCAATTCCTAGATATGGTCGTAATTATTTTAAGTACACTGCGCATAATAAACGCAACATTATTAATATTGCTACTACGGATAATTTTATCAACAACTCCTTAAAACAGCCCACTACCTATAATATGGGCTTTCTAAACATCAGATCTTTGTCTCCCAAAACGTTATTAGTCAATGAGGTCATTAGAGACAACAACCTTAACGTCATCGGTCTTAGTGAAACCTGGCTTAAACCAGACGACTTTTTTGCGATAAATGAGGCATCCCCTCCTAACTATACGAATGCGCATATTGCCCGTCACCTCAAAAGGGGAGGGGGTGTCGCACTAATATACAACGAAAACTTTAACTTTAGTCCTAACTTAAATAATAAATATAAATCGTTTGAGGTGCTTTCTATGAAGTCTGCCACACCTCTGCCTCTGTGCCTGGCCGTTATCTACCGCCCCCCAGGGCCCTATTCGGACTTTATTAGTGAATTCTCAGAGTTTGTTGCTGATCTAGTGACGCACGCCGATAATATAATTATAATGGGGGACTTTAATATCCATATGAATACCCCATTGGACCCACCGTAAGTGGCGCTCCAGACTATAATTGATAGCTGTGGTCTTACACAAATAATAAATGAACCGACGCATCGCAGCGGTAATACGATAGACCTAGTGCTTGTCAGAGGTATCACCGTCTCCAAAGTTATGATACTCCCGTATACTAAAGTAATGTCCGATCATTACCTTATAAAATTCGAAGTTCAGACTCATGTTCGGCAAGCTAATAATAATAATAACTGCTATAGCAGCCGCAACATTAATGCTGCCACAACGACGACTCTTGCGGACCTACTGCCCTCGGTAAGGGCACCGTTCCCAAAGTATGTGGGCTCTATTGATAACCTCACTAACAACTTTAACAACGCCCTGCGCGAAACCATTGATAGTATAGCACCGCTGAAGTTAAAAAAGGCTCCAAAAAGGCGTACGCCATGGTTTACTGAAGAAACTAGAGCTCAGAAATTATTATGTAGAAAGCTGGAACGCAAATGGCGCACGACTAAACTTGAGGTGCACCATCAAGCATGGAGTGATAGTTTAATAACTTATAAACGCATGCTTACCTTAGCTAAAACTATATATTACTCAAATCTCATCCGCATTAATAAAAACGATCCAAAATTTCTGTTTAGTACAGTAGCATCGCTAACCCAACAAGGGACTCCTTCCAGTAGCTCCACCCATTCGGCAGATGACTTTATGAAGTTCTTTAATAAGAAAATTGAACTTATTAGAAAGGAGATTAAAGAAAATGCGTCCCAGCTACAACTGGGTTATAGTAACACAGATACGATTGTATATACGGCGGATACTGCAAATATCCAAAATAGTTTCTCTCGTTTTGATGAAATAACATTAGAAGGATTGTTACAACGTGTAAATGGAATAAAACAAACAACATTTTTACTTGACCCACTTCCTGGGAAACTTATCAAGGAGCTTTTTGTATTATTAGGTCCATCAGTGCTAAATATTATAAACTTATCACTTTCCTCGGGCACTGTTCCCGTTGCATTCAAAAAAGCGGTTATTCATCCTCTCCTTAAAAGACCTAACCTCGATCCTGACCTCATGGTAAACTACCGACCGGTGTCTCACCTTCCCTTTATTTCGAAAATCCTCGAAAAAATTGTTGCAGAGCAGCTAAATGACCACTTAGCGTTTAACAATCTATGTGAAACCTTTCAATCCGGTTTCAGGGCAAATCACTCGACTGAGACAGCCCTCGCAAAATTGACTAATGATCTATTGCTAACGATGGACTCTGATGCGTCATCTATGTTGCTGCTCCTCGATCTTAGCGCTGCTTTCGATACCGTCAATCATAATATTTTATTAGAGCGTATCAAAATACGAATTGGTATGTCAGACTTAGCCCTGTCTTGGTTTAACTCTTATCTTACTGATAGGATGCAGTGCGTCTCCTATAACAGTGTGACCTCGGACTATGTTAAGGTAACGTGTGGAGTTCCCCAGGGTTCGGTCCTTGGCCCTGTACTCTTCAGCATCTACATGCTGCCGCTAGGTGACGTCATACGCAAATACGGTATTAGCTTTCACTGTTATGCTGATGACACCCAACTTTACATGCCCCTAAAGCTGACCAACACGCCGGACTGTAGTCAGCTGGAGGCGTGTCTTAATGAAATTAAACAATGGATGTCCGCTAACTTTTTGCAACTTAATGCCAAAAAAACGGAAATGCTGATTATCGGTCCTGCTAGACACCGACCTCTATTTAATAATACAACTTTAACATTTGACAACCAAACAATTAAACAAGGCGACACGGTAAAGAATCTGGGTATTATCTTCGACCCAACTCTCTCCTTTGAGTCACACATTAAAAGCGTTACTAAAACAGCCTTCTTTCATCTCCGTAATATCGCTAAAATTCGCTCCATTTTGTCCACTAAAGACGCCGAGATCATTATCCATGCGTTTGTTACGTCTCGTCTCGATTACTGTAACGTATTATTTTCGGGTCTCCCCATGTCTAGCATTAAAAGATTACAGTTGGTACAAAATGCGGCTGCTAGACTTTTGACAAGAACAAGAAAGTTTGATCATATTACGCCTGTACTGGCTCACCTGCACTGGCTTCCTGTGCACTTAAGATGTGACTTTAAGGTTTTACTACTTACGTATAAAATACTACACGGTCTAGCTCCAGCCTATCTTGCCGATTGTGTTGTACCGTATGTCCCGGCAAGAAATCTGCGTTCAAAAGACTCCGGCTTATTAGTGATTCCTAGAGCTCAAAAAAGGTCTGCGGGCTATAGAGCGTTTTCCGTTCGGGCTCCAGTACTCTGGAATGCCCTCCCGGTAACAGTTCGAGATGCTACCTCAGTAGAAGCATTTAAGTCTCATCTTAAAACTCATCTGTATACTCTAGCCTTTAAATAGACCTCCTTTTTAGACCAGTTGATCTGCCGCTTCTTTTCTTTCTCCTATGTCCCCCCCTCCCTTGTGGAGGGGGTCCGGTCCGATGACCATGGATGAAGTACTGACTGTCCAGAGTCGAGACCCAGGATGGACCGCTCGTCGGGACCCAGGATGGACCGCTCGCCTGTATCGGTTGGGGACATCTCTACGCTGCTGATCCGCTTGAGATGGTTTCCTGTGGATGGGACTCTCACTGCTGTCTTGGAGCCACTATGGATTGAACTTTCACAGTATCATGTTAGACCCGCTCGACATCCATTGCTTTCGGTCCCCTAGAGGGGGGGGGTTGCCCACATCTGAGGTCCTCTCCAAGGTTTCTCATAGTCAGCATTGTCGCTGGCGTCCCACTGAATGTGAATTCTCCCTGCCCACTGGGTGTGAGTTTTCCTTGCCCTTTTGTGGGTTCTTCCGAGGATGTTGTAGTCGTAATGATTTGTGCAGTCCTTTGAGACATTTGTGATTTGGGGCTATATAAATAAACATTGATTGATTGATTGAATATCCATACACTAAACATGTATTTAATATTAATACACTGAACATGTATTTAATAATCATATACCAAACATATATGTAATTATATACTAATCCTTTATCTAATATTCATACAGTAAACATGTATTTATTATCCTCTAAATAAGGCACACTTGGAAATAATGAATTTCTTTATGTGTGCGGTTGCGGCAGAAGTCCACAGGAGGGCGCACATTCCCTCTTAATAAGTCCGGTCCTCTCCGTCTCTCTCTCTCTCTTTTTCCTTTTTTTTGTTCCTTTTATTTTTTTTTACATAAGTTTGGTTTCTCATACACTTATATTTATACACTAAACATGTATTTAATATTAATACACTAAACATGTATTTAATATTTATACACTAAACATGTATTTAATATTAATACAAAAACATGTTTTAAATTTTAATAAACTAAACATATATTTAATATTTATACACTAAACATGTATTTAACATTTATACACTAAACATGTATTTAACATTCATACAGTAAACATGTTTTTAATATTAATACACTAAACATGTATTTAACATTTATACACTAAACATGTATTTAACATTTATACACTAAACATGTTTTTAATATTTATACAAAACATGTATTTAATTTTAATAAACTAAATATACATTTAATATTAATACACTAAACATGTATTTAATATTCATACACTAAACATGTATTTAATATTAACACAAAAACATGTATTTAGTTTTAATACACTAAACATATATTTAATATTTATACAAAACATGTATTTAATTTTAATAAACTAAATATACATTTAATATTAATACACTAAACATGTATTTAATATTCATACACTAAACATGTATTTAATATTAATACACTAAACATGTATTTAATATTTATACACTAAACATGTATTTAATATTTATACAAAACATGTATTTAATTTTAATAAACTAAATATACATTTAATATTAATACACTAAACATGTATTTAATATTCATAAACTAAACATGTATTTAATATTCATACACTAAACATGTATTTAATATTAATACACTGAACATGTATTTAATAATCATATACCAAACATATATGTAATTATATACTAATCATATATTTAATATTCATACAGTAAACATGTATTTATTATCCTCTAAATAAGGCACACTTGGAAATAATGAATTTCTTTATGTGTGCAGTTGCGGCAGAAATCCACAGGAGGGCGCACGTTCCCTCTTAATAAGTCCGGTCCTCTCCGTCTCTCTCTCTCTCTTTTTCCTTTTTTTTGTTTCTTTTATTTTTTTTTACATAAGTTTGGTTTCTCATACACTTATATTTATACACTAAACATGTATTTAATATTAATACACTAAACATGTATTCAATATTTATACACTAAACATGTATTTAATATTTATACACTAAACATGTATTTAATATTAATACAAAAACATGTATTTAATTTTAATAAACTAAACATATATTTAATATTAATACACTAAACATGTATTTAATATTCATACACTAAACATGTATTTAATATTCATACACTAAACATGTATTTAATATTAATACACTAAACATGTATTTAATATTAATACAAAAACATGTATTTAATTTTAATAAACTAAACATATATTTAATATTAATACACTAAACATGTATTTAACATTTATACACTAAACATGTATTTAATATTAATACACTAAACATGTATTTAATATGTATACACTAAACATGTATTTAATATTAATACAAAAACATGTATTTAATTTTAATAAACTAAACATATATTTAATATTTATACACTAAACATGTATTTAACATTTATACACTAAACACGTATTTAATATTAATACACTAAACATGTATTTAATATTTATACACTAAACATGTATTTAATATTAATACAAAAACATGTATTTAATTTTAATAAACTAAACATTTATTTAATATTAATACACTAAACATGTATTTAATATTTATACACTGAACATGTATTTAATATTCATACACTAAACATGTAGTTATTATTTATACACTAAATATGGATTTAATATTAATACAGTAAACATGTATTAAATATTTATACACTAAACATGTATTTAATATTCATACAATAAACATGTAGTTATTATTCTTACACTTAATATGTATTTAATAATAATACAAAAACATGTATTTAATTTAAATAAACTAAACATATATTTAATATTAATACACTAAACATGTATTTAATATTTATACACTAAACATGTATTTAATATTCATACACTAAACATGTAGTTATTATTTATACACTAAACATGTATTTAATATTAATACAGTAAACTTGTATTAAATATTAATACAAACACATATATTTAATTTTAATAAACTAAACATATATTTAATATTAATACACTAAACATGTATTTAACATTTATACACTAAACATGTTTTTAATATTAATACACTAAACATGTATTTAATATTAATACAAAAACATGTATTTAATTTTAATAAACTAAACATATATTTAATATTTATACATTAAACATGTATTTAACATTTATACAGTAAAAATGTATTTGATATTAATGCACTAAACATGTATTTAATATTTATACACTAAACATGTATTTAATATTAATACAAAAACATGTATTTAATTTTTAATAAACTAAACATATATTTAATATTAATACACTAAACATGTATTTAATATTTATACACTAAACATGTATTTAATATTCATACACTAAACATGTAGTTATTATTCATACACTAAACATGTATTTAATATTAATCCAGTAAACATGTATTAAATATTTATACACTAAACATGTATTTAATATTCATTCAATAAACATGCAGTTATTATTCTTACACTTAATATGTATTTAATATTAATACAAAAACATGTATTTAATTTTAATAAACTAAACATATATTTAATATTAATACACTAAACATGTATTTAATATTTATACACTAAACATGTATTTAATATTCATACACTAAACATGTAGTTATTATTTATACACTAAACATGTATTTAATATTAATACAGTAAACATGTATCAAATATTTATAGAGTAAACATATATTTATTATTAATAGCTTCTGCAGACAACAGGGATTTACGTTTATTGATAATTGGCCCTCTTTCTGGGGCAAACCTGGCTTGCTGAGGAGAGACGGCCTTCACCCTAACCAGGAAGGCGCTATCCTCTTGTCTCGGAACATAGACTTCGCATTGAGCCACATTTGACTAACTGCACTAGAGCAAGCCCGGTCACAGGCAATTACAGAGCCTGCTAGCCTGGGTATGGAGTCAGTTAAGTTAGAACTAGCCAGCGCCAGGCTGGATGATCCCTGTACACATAGCAATTTTCGTAGAATAATACACAACTCACAAAATGTTTTTTCTACTGTGTCTATGACTACGTCAGAGTTAGACATGCGCTCTACTGAGGTGGCAAATTATGATGCGTTCAGTTTATCGCAGCGCCAAGTAGACAATCTGAAAATTCCCGTCATATCAATTCCTAGATATGGTCGTAATTATTTTAAGTACACTGCGCATAATAAACGCAACATTATTAATATTGCTACGACGGATAATTTCATCAACAACTCCTTAAAACAGCCCACTACCTATAATATGGGCTTTCTAAACATCAGATCTTTGTCTCCCAAAACGTTATTAGTCAATGAGGTCATTAGAGACAACAACCTTAACGTCATCGGTCTTAGCGAAACCTGGCTTAAACCAGACGACTTTTTTGCGATAAATGAGGCATCCCCTCCTAACTATACGAATGCGCATATTGCCCGTCACCTCAAAAGGGGAGGGGGTGTCGCACTAATATACAACGAAAACTTTAACTTTAGTCCTAACTTAAATAATAAATATAAATCGTTTGAGGTGCTTTCTATGAAGTCTGCCACACCTCTGCCTCTGTGCCTGGCCGTTATCTACCGCCCCCCAGGGCCCTATTCGGACTTTATTAGTGAATTCTCAGAGTTTGTTGCTGATCTAGTGACGCACGCCGATAATATAATTATAATGGGGGACTTTAATATCCATATGAATACCCCATTGGACCCACCGTGCGTGGCGCTCCAGACTATAATTGATAGCTGTGGTCTTACACAAATAATAAATGAACCGACGCATCGCAGCGGCAATACGATAGACCTAGTGCTTGTCAGAGGTATCACCGTCTCCAAAGTTATGATACTCCCGTATACTAAAGTAATGTCCGATCATTACCTTATAAAATTCGAAGTTCAGACTCATGTTCGGCAAGCTAATAAGAATAATAACTGCTATAGCAGCCGCAACATTAATGCTGCCACAACGACGACTCTTGCGGACCTACTGCCCTCGGTAATGGCACCGTTCCCAAAGTATGTGGGCTCTATTGATAACCTCACTAACAACTTTAACAACGCCCTGCGCGAAACCATTGATAGTATAGCACCGCTGAAGTTAAAAAAGGCTCCAAAAAGGCGTACGCCATGGTTTACTGAAGAAACTAGAGCTCAGAAATTATTATGTAGAAAGCTGGAACGCAAATGGCGCACGACTAAACTTGAGGTGCACCATCAAGCATGGAGTGATAGTTTAATAACTTATAAACGCATGCTTACCTTAGCTAAAACTAATTATTACTCAAATCTCATCCGCATTAATAAAAACGATCCAAAATTTTTGTTTAGTACTGTAGCATCGCTAACCCAACAAGGGACTCCTTCCAGTAGCTCCACCCATTCGGCAGATGACTTTATGAAGTTCTTTAATAAGAAAATTGAACTTATTAGAAAGGAGATTAAAGACAATGCGTCCCAGCTACAACGGGGTTATAGTAACACAGATACGATTGTATATACGGCGGATACTGCAAATATCCAAAATAGTTTCTCTCGTTTTGATGAAATAACATTAGAAGGATTGTTACAACGTGTAAATGGAATAAAACAAACAACATGTTTACTTGACCCACTTCCTGGGAAACTTATCAAGGAGCTTTTTGTATTATTAGGTCCATCAGTGCTAAATATTATAAACTTATCACTTTCCTCGGGCACTGTTCCCGTTGCATTCAAAAAAGCGGTTATTCATCCTCTCCTTAAAAGACCTAACCTCGATCCTGACCTCATGGTAAACTACCGACCGGTGTCTCACCTTCCCTTTATTTCGAAAATCCTCGAAAAAATTGTTGCGGAGCAGCTAAATGAGCACTTAGCGTTTAACAATCTATGTGAAACCTTTCAATCCGGTTTCAGGGCAAATCACTCGACTGAGACAGCCCTCGCAAAATTGACTAATGATCTATTGCTAACGATGGACTCTGATGCGTCATCTATGTTGCTGCTCCTCGATCTTAGCGCTGCTTTCGATACCGTCGATCATAATATTTTATTAGAGCGTATCAAAATACGAATTGGTATGTCAGACTCAGCCCTGTCATGGTTTAACTCTTATCTTACTGATAGGATGCAGTGCGTCTCCTATAACAGTGTGACCTCGGACTATGTTAAGGTAACGTGTGGAGTTCCCCAGGGTTCGGTCCTTGGCCCTGTACTCTTCAGCATCTACATGCTGCCGCTAGGTGACGTCATACGCAAATACGGTATTAGCTTTCACTGTTATGCTGATGACACCCAACTCTACATGCCCCTAAAGCTGACCAACATGCCGGACTGTAGTCAGTTGGAAGCGTGTCTTAATGAAATTAAACAATGGATGTCTGCTAACTTTTTGCAACTTAATGCCAAAAAAACGGAAATGCTGATTATCGGTCCTGCTAGACACCGACCTCTATTTAATAATACAACTCTAACATTTGACAACCAAATAATAAAACAAGGTGACTCTGTAAAAAATCTGGGTATTATCTTCGACCCAACTCTCTCCTTTGAGTCACACATTAAAAGCGTTACTAAAACGGCCTTCTTTCATCTCCGTAATATCGCTAAAATTCGCTCCATTTTGTCCACTAAAGACGCCGAGATCATTATCCATGCGTTTGTTACGTCTCGTCTCGATTACTGTAACGTATTATTTTCGGGTCTCCCCATGTCTAGCATTAAAAGATTACAGTTGGTACAAAATGCGGCTGCTAGACTTTTGACAAGAACAAGAAAGTTTGATCATATTACGCCTGTACTGGCTCACCTGCACTGGCTTCCTGTGCACTTAAGATGTGACTTTAAGGTTTTATTACTTACGTATAAAATACTACACGGTCTAGCTCCAGCCTATCTTGCCGATTGTATTGTACCGTATGTCCCGGCAAGAAATCTGCGTTCAAAAGACTCCGGCTTATTAGTGATTCCTAGAGCTCAAAAAAAGTCTGCGGGCTATAGAGCGTTTTCCGTTCGGGCTCCAGTACTCTGGAATGCCCTCCCGGTAACAGTTCGAGATGCTACCTCAGTAGAAGCATTTAAGTCTCATCTTAAAACTCATTTGTATACTCTAGCCTTTAAATAGACCTCCTTTTTAGACCAGTTGATCTGCCGCTTCTTTTCTTTCTCCTATGTCCCCCCCCTCCCTTGTGGAGGGGGTCCGGTCCGATGACCATGGATGAAGTACTGACTGTCCAGAGTCGAGACCCAGGATGGACCGCTCGTCGGGACCCAGGATGGACCGCTCGCCTGTATCGGTTGGGGACATCTCTACGCTGCTGATCCGCTTCAGATGGTTTCCTGTGGACGGGACTCTCGCTGCTGTCTTGGAGCCACTATGGATTGAACTTTCACAGTATCATGTTGGACCCGCTCGACATCCATTGCTTTCGGTCCCCTAGAGGGGGGGGGTTGCCCACATCTGAGGTCCTCTCCAAGGTTTCTCATAGTCAGCATTGTCGCTGGCGTCCCACTGAATGTGAATTCTCCCTGCCCACTGGGTGTGAGTTTTCCTTGCCCTTTTGTGGGTTCTTCCGAGGATGTTGTAGTCGTAATGATTTGTGCAGTCCTTTGAGACATTTGTGATTTGGGGCTATATAAATAAACATTGATTGATTGATTGATTGATACAAAAACATGTATTTAATTTTAATAAACTAAATATATATTTAATATTAATACACTAAACATGTATTTAATATTTTTACACTAAACGTGTATTTAATATTCGTACACTAAAAGTGTATTTAATATTCATACACTAAACATGTGTTTAATATTAATATACTAAACATGTAGTTATTAGTCATACACTAAACATGTATTTAATATTTATACACTAAACATGTATTTAATATTAATACACTAAATATGTATTTATTATATATCCACTAAACATGTATTTAATATTCATAAACTAAATATATATTTAATATTAATACACTAAACATGTATTTAATATTTATACACTAAACATGTATTTAATATTAATACACTAAATATGTATTTATTATATATCCACTAAACATGTATTTAATATTCATAAACTAAATATATATTTAATATTTATACACTAAACATGTATTTAATATTAATACACTAAACATGTATTTAATAATTATACACTAAAATGGACTTTAATAATAGACTAAACATGAATTTAATATGTTCACACTAAACTTGTATTTAATATTCATACACTAAACATGTATTTAATATTAACACAAAAACATGTATTTAATTTTAATAAACTAAACATATATTTAATATTGATACACTAAACATGTATTTAATATTAATACAAAAACATGTATTTAATTTTAATAAACTAAACACATATTTAATATTAATACACTAAACATGTATTAAATATTCATACACTAAACATGTATTCAATATTCATTCAATAAACATGTAGTTATTATTCTTACACTTAATATGTATTTAATATTAATACAAAAACATGTATTTAATTTTAATAAACTAAACATATATTTAATATTAATACACTAAACATGTATTTAATATTGTTACACTAAACGTGTATTTAATATTTATACACTAAACATGTATTTAATATTCATACACTAAACATGTATTTAATATTAATACACTAAACATGTATTTAATATTTATACACTAAACATGTATTTAATATTAATACAAAACATGTATTTAATTTTAATAAACTAAATATATATTTAATACTAATACACTAAACATGTATTTAATATTCATAAACTAAACATGTATTTAACATTCATACACTAAACATGTATTTAATTTTTATACACTAAACCTGTAGTTATTATTCATACACTAAACATGTATTTAATATTAATACACTAAACCTGTATTTAATATTTATACACTAAACATTTATTTAATATTAATACAAAAACATGTATTTAATTTTAATAAAGTAAACACATATTTAATATTAATACACTAAACATGTATTTAATATTTATATACTAAACATGTATTTAATATTTATACACTAAAAATGTATTTAACATTAATACACTAAATATTTATTTATTATTTATCCACTAAACCTGTATTTAATATTTATACACTAAACATGTATTTAATATTAATACAAAAACATGTATTTAAGTTTAATAAACTAAACATATACTTAATATTAATACACTAAACATGTATTTAATATTTATACACAAACATGTATTTAATATTCATACACTAAACATGTATTTAATATTCATACACTAAACATGTATTTAATATTCATACACTAAACATGTATTTAATATTAATACACTGAACATGTATTTAATAATCATATACCAAACATATATGTAATTATATACTAATCATATATTTAATATTCATACAGTAAACATGTATTTATTATCCTCTAAATAAGGCACACTTGGAAATAATGACTTTCTTTATGTGTGCAGTTGCGGCAGAAGTCCACAGGAGGGCGCACGTTCCCTCTTAATAAGTCCGGTCCTCTCCGTCTCTCTCTCTCTCTTTTTCCTTTTTTTTTGTTTCTTTTATTTTTTTTACATAAGTTTGGTTTTTCATACACTTATATTTATACACTAAACATGTATTTAATATTAATACACTAAACATGTATTTAATATTAATACACTAAACATGTATTTGATATTAGTACAAAAACTTGTATTTAATTTTAATAAACTAAATCTATATTTAATATTAATACACTAAACATGTATTTAATATTAATACAAAATTATGTATCTAATTTGAATAAACTAAACATATATTTAATATTAATACACTAAACATGTATTAGATATTCATACACTAAACATTTATTTAAAATGTATTCAATAAACATGTAGTTATTATTCTTACACTTAATATGTATTTAATATTAATACAAAAACATGTATTTAATTTTAATAAACTAATCATATATATAATATTAATACACTAAACATGTATTTAATATTTTTACACTAAACGTGTATTTAATATTTATACACTAAAAGAGTATTTAATATTAATATACTAAACATGTATTTAATATTAATACACTAAACATTAATTTAATATTTATACACTAAACATGTATTTAATATTCATACACTAAACATCTAGTTATTATTTATACACTAAACATGTATTTAATATTAATACACTAAACATGTATTTAATATTAATACACTAAACATGTATTTTTATATTAATACACTAAATATGTATTTATTATATATCCACTAAACATGTATTTAATATTCATAAACTAAACATGTATTTAATATTCATACACTAAACGTGTATTTAATATTCATACACTAAACATGTATTTAATATTAATACAAAACATGTATTTAAGTTTAAAAAACTAAACATATATTTAATATTAATACACTAAACACGTATTTAATATTTATACAGTAAACATTAATTGAATATTCATAAACTAAACATGTATTTAATATTCATACACTAAACATGTATTTAATATTTATACACTAAACATGTATTTAATATTAATACAAAAACATTTATCTAATTTTAATAAACTAAACATATATTTAATATTATTACACTAAACAAGTATTTAATATTTATACACTAAACATGTATTTAATAGTTATACACTAATCATGTATTTAATATTAATACATTAATCATGTATTTAATATTTATACACTAAATATGTATTTAATATTCATACACTTAACATGTATTTAATATTAATACACGAAACATGTATTTAATATTTATACACTAAACATGTATTTAATATTCATACATTAAAAATGTATTTAATATTCATACACTAAACATGTATTTAATATTCATACATTAAACATGTATTTAATATTTATACACTAAACATTTATTTAATATTCGTACACGAAACATGTATTTAATATTTATACAGTAAACATGTATTTAATATTCATACATTAAACATGTATTTAATATTCATACACTAAACGTGTATTTAATATTTATACACTAAACATGTATTTAATATTCATACACTAAATATGTATTTAATATTCATACAAAAACATGTATTTAATTTTAATAAACTAAACATATATTTAGAATTAATACACTAAACATGTATTTAATATTTATACACTAAATATGTATTTAATATTCATACACTAAACATGTAGTTATTATTTATACACTAAACATGTATTTAATATTAATACAGTAAACCTTTATTTAATATTAATACACTAAACATGTATTTAATATTAATACAAAAACATGTATTTAATTTCAATAAACTAAATATATATTTAACATTCATACACTAAACATGTAGTTAATATTCATACACTAAACATGTAGTTATTATTTATACACTAAACATGTATTTAATATTAATACACTAAACATGTATTTAATATTCATACACTAAACATGTATTTAATATTAATACACTAAATATGTATTTATTATATATCCACTAAACATGTATTTAATATTCATAAACTAAACATGTATTTAATATTCATACACTAAACGTGTATTTAATATTCATACACTAAACATGTATTTAATATTAATACAAAAACATGTATTTAAGTTTAATAAACTAAACATATATTTAATATTAATACACTAAACATGTTTTAATATTAATACAGTAAACATGTATTTAATATTAATACACTAAACATGTATTTAATATTTATACACTAAACATGTATTTAATATTAATACAAAAACATGTATTTAATTTTAATAAACTAAACATATATTTAATATTATTACACTAAACATATATTTAATATTTATACACTAAACATGTATTTAATAGTTATACACTAATCATGTATTTAATATTAATACACTAATCATGTATTTAATATTTATACATTAAACATGTATTTAATATTCATAAACTAAACATATATTTAACAAATATACACTAAACATGTATTTAATATTCATACACTAAACATGTAGTTATTATTTATACACTAAACATGTATTTAATATCAATACACTAAACATGTTTTTAATATTTATACACTAAACATGTATTTTTATATTAATACACTAAATATGTATTTATTATATATCCACTAAACATGTATTTAATATTCATAAACTAAAAATGTATTTAATATTAATACAAAACATGTATTTAAGTTTAATAAACTAAACATATATTTAATATTAATACACTAAACATGTATTGAATATTCATACACTAAACATGTATTTAATATTCATACACTAAACATGTATTTAATATTAATACACTAAACATGTATTTAATATTTATACACTAATCATGTATTTAATATTAATACACTAATCATGTAGTTAATATTTATACACTAAATATGTATTTAATATTGATACACAAAACATGTATTTAATATCTATACACTAAACATGTATTTAATTTTAATAAACTAAATATATATTTAATATTAATACACTAAACATGTATTTAATATTAATACAAAAACATGTATTTAATTTTAATAAACTAAATATATATTTAATATTAATACACGAAACATGTATTTAATATTTATACACTAAACATGTATTTAATATTCATACATAAAAAATGTATTTAATATTCGTACACGAAACATGTATTTAATATTTATACACTAAACATGTATTTAATATTCGTACACGAAACATGTATTTAATATTTATACACTAAACATGTATTTAATATTCATACATTAAACATGTATTTAATATTCATACACTAAACTTGTATTTAATATTTATACACTAAATATGTATTCAATATTAATACACTAAACATGTATTTAATATTAATACACTAAACATGTATTTAATATTAGTACAAAAACTTGTATTTAATTTTAATAAACTAAACATATATTTAATATTAATACACTAAACATGTATTTAATATTAATACAAAATTATGTATTTAATTTTAATAAACTAAACATATATTTAATATTAATACACTAAACATGTATTAAATATTCAAACACTAAACATTTATTTAAAATGTATTCAATAAACATGTAGTTATTATTCTTACACTTAATATGTATTTAATATTAATACAAAAACATGTATTTAATTTTAATAAACTAATCATATATATAATATTAATACACTAAACATGTATTTAATATTTTTACACTAAACGTGTATTTAATATTTATACACTAAAAGTGTATTTAATATTAATATACTAAACATGTATTTAATATTAATACACTAAACATTAATTTAATATTTATACACTAAACATGTATTTAATATTCATACACTAAACATGTATTTAATATTAATACACTAAACATGTATTTAATATTTATACACTAAACATGTATTTAATATTCATAAACTAAACATATATTTAACACTTATACACTAAACATGTATTTAATATTCATACACTAAACATGTAGTTATTATTTATACACTAAACATGTATTTAATTCAATACACTAAACATGTATTTTTATATTAATACACTAAATATGTATTTATTATATATCCACTAAACATGTATTTAATATTCATAAACTAAACATGTATTTAATATTCATACACTAAACGTGTATTTAATATTCATAACACTAAACATGTATTTAATATTAATACAAAACATGTATTTAAGTTTAATAAACTAAACATATATTTAATATTAATACACTAAACACGTATTTAATATTTATACAGTAAACATGTATTGAATATTCATACACTAAACATGTATTTAATATTCATACACTAAACATGTATTTAATATTTATACACTAAACATGTATTTAATATTAATACAAAAACATGTATCTAATTTTAATAAACTAAACATATATTTAATATTATTACACTAAACATGTATTTAATATTTATACACTAAACATGTATTTAATAGTTATACACTAATCATGTATTTAATATTAATACATTAATCATGTATTTAATATTTATACACTAAATATGTATTTAATATTCATACACTTAACATATATTTAATATTAATACACGAAACATGTATTTAATATTTATACACTAAACATGTATTTAATATTCATACATTAGAATTTTGTATTTAATATTCATACACTAAACATGTATTTAATATTCATACATTAAACATGTTTTTAATATTTATACACTAAACATTTATTTAATATTCGTACACGAAACATGTATTTAATATTCATAAGGTAAACATGTATTTAATATTCATACATTAAACATGTATTTAATATTCATACACTAAACATGTATTTAATATTTATACACTAAACATGTATTTAATATTCATACACTAAATATGTATTTAATATTTATACAAAAACATGTATTTAATTTTAATAAACTAAACATATATTTAGAATTAATACACTAAACATGTATTTAATATTTATACACTAAATATGTATTTAATATTCATACACTAAACATGTAGTTATTATTTATACACTAAACATGTATTTAATATTAATACAGTAAACCTTTATTTAATATTAATACACTAAACATGTATTTAATATTAATACAAAAACATGTATTTAATTTCAATAAACTAAATATATATTTAACATTTATACACTAAACATGTAGTTAATATTCATACACTAAACATGTAGTTATTATTTATACACTAAACATGTATTTAATATTAATACACTAAACATGTATTTAATATTTATACACTAAACATGTATTTAATATTAATACACTAAATATGTATTTATTATATATCCACTAAACATGTATTTAATATTCATAAACTAAACATGTATTTAATATTCATACACTAAACGTGTATTTAATATTCATACACTAAACATGTATTTAATATTAATACAAAAACATGTATTTAAGTTTAATAAACTAAACATATATTTAATATTAATACACTAAACATGTTTTAATTTTTATACAGTAAACATGTATTTAATATTAATACACTAAACATGTATTTAATATTTATACACTAAACATGTATTTAATATTAATACAAAAACATGTATTTAATTTTAATAAACTAAACATATATTTAATATTATTACACTAAACATATATTTAATATTTATACACTAAACATGTATTTAATAGTTATACACTAATCATGTATTTAATATTAATACACTAATCATGTATTTAATATTTATACACTAAACATGTATTTAATATTCATAAACTAAACATATATTTAACATTTATACACTAAACATGTATTTTTATATTAATACACTAAATATGTATTTATTATATATCCACTAAACATGTGTTTAATATTAATACACTAAACATGTTTTTAATATTTATACACTAAACATGTATTTTTATATTAATACACTAAATATGTATTTATTATATATCCACTAAACATGTATTTAATATTCATAAACTAAACATGTATTTAATATTAATACAAAACATGTATTTCAGTTTAATAAACTAAACATATATTTAATATTAATACACTAAACACGTATTTAATATTTATACAGTAAACATGTATTGAATATTCATACACTAAACATGTATTTAATATTCATACACTAAACATGTATTTACTATTAATACACTAAACATGTATTTAATATTTATACACTAATCATGTATTTAATATTAATACACTAATCATGTAGTTAATATTTATACACTAAATATGTATTTATTATTGATACACTTAACATGTATTTAATATTTATACACGAAACATGTATTTAATATTTATACACTAAACATGTATTTAATTTTAATAAACTAAATATATATTTAATATTAATACACTAAACATGTATTTAATATTAATACAAAAACATGTATTTAATTTTAATAAACTAAATATATATTTAATATTAATACACGAAACATGTATTTAATATTTATACACTAAACATGTATTTAATATTCATACATAAAAAATGTATTTAATATTCGTACACGAAACATGTATTTAATATTTATACACTAAACATGTATTTAATATTCGTACACGAAACATGTATTTAATATTTATACACTAAACATGTATTTAATATTCATACATTAAACATGTATTTAATATTCATACACTAAACTTGTATTTAATATTCATACACTAAACATGTATTTAATATTCATACACTAAACATGTATTTAATATTCATACACTAAACGTGTATTTAATATTAATACACTAAACATGTATTTAATATTCATACACTAAACATGTAGTTATTATTTATACACTGAACATGTATTTAATATTAATACAGTAAACATGTATTTAATATTAATACACTAAACATGTATTTAATATTAATACAAAAACATGTATTTAATATTCATACACTAAACATGTATTTAATATTAATACACTAAACATGTATTTAATATTTATACACTAAACATGTATTTAATATTAATACACTAAACATGTATTTAATATTTATACACTAAACATGTATTTAATCTTAATACACTGAATATGTATTTAATATTTATACACTAAACATGTATTTAATCTTAATACACTAAACATGTATTTAATATTAATACACTAAACATGTATTTAATATTCATAAACTAAACATGTATTTAATATTCATACACTAAACGTGTATTTAATATTCATACACTAAACATGTATTTAATATTAATACAAAAACATGTATTTAAGTTTAATAAACTAAACATATATTTAATATTAATACACTAAACATGTTTTTAATATTTATACACTAAACATGTATTTAATATTAATACACTAAACATGTATTTAATATTTATACACTAAACATGTATTTAATATTAATACAAAAACATGTATTTAATTTTAATAATCTAAACATATATTTAATATTATTACACTAAACATGTATTTAATGTTTATACACTAAACATGTATTTAATATTCATACACTAAACATTTATTTAATATTTATACACTAAACTTGTATTTGATATTAATACAAAAACATGTATTTAATTTTAATACACTAAACATATATTTAATATTAATACACTAATCATGTATTTAATATTCATACACTAAACATGTATTTAACATTCATACACTAAACATGTTTTTAATATTAATACACTAAACATGTATTTAATATTAAAACAAAAACATGTATTTAGTTTTAATACACTAAACATATATTTAATATTAATACAATAAACATGTATTTAATATTAATACAAAAACATGTATTTAATTTTGATAAACTAAACATATATTTAATATTAATACACTAAACATGTATTTAACATTTATACACTAAACATGTATTTAATATTAATACACTAAACATGTATTTAATATTTATACACTAAACATGTATTTAATATTAATACAAAAACATGTATTTAATTTTAATAAACTAAACATATATTTAATATTTATACAATAAACGTGTATTTAACATTTATACACTAAACATGTATTTAATATTAATACACTAAACATGTATTTAATATTTATACACTAAACATGTATATAATATTAATACAAAAACATGTATTTAATTTTAATAAACTAAACATTTATTTAATATTAATACACTAAACATGTATTTAATATTTATACACTGAACATGTATTTAATATTCATACACTAAACATGTAGTTATTATTTATACACTAAATATGTATTTAATATTAATACAGTAAACATGTATTAAATATTTATACACTAAACATGTATTTAATATTAATACACTAAACCTGTAGTTATTATTCATACAATAAACATGTATTTAATATTTATACACCAAACATGTATTTAATATTCATACATTAAACATGTATTTAATATTCATACACTAAACATGTATTTAATATTCATACACTAAACATGTATTTAATATCCATACACTAAACATGTATTTAATATTAATACACTGAACATGTATTTAATATTAATACAAAAACATGTATTTAATTTTAATAAACTAAACATTTATTTAACATTTATACACTAAACATGTATTTAATATTAATACACTAAACATGTATTTAATATTTATACACTAAACATGTATTTAATATTAATACAAAAAAATGTATTTAATTTTAATAAACTAAACATTTATTTAATATTAATACACTAAACATGTATTTAATATTTATACACTGAACATGTATTTAATATTCATACACTAAACATGTATTTAATATTAATACACTAAATATTTATTTATTATTTATCCACTAAACATGTATTTAATATTCATAAACTAAACATGTATTTAATATTCATACACTAAACGTGTATTTAATATTCATACACTAAACATGTATTTAATATTAATACAAAAACATTTTTTTAAGTTTAATAAACCAAACATATATTTAATATTAATACACTAAACATGTATTTAATTTTAATAAACTAAACATATATTTAATATTCATACACTAAACATGTATTTAACATTTATACACTAAACATGTATTTAATATTAATACACTAAACATGTATTTAATATTTATACACTAAACATGTATTTAATATTAATACAAAAACATGTGTTTAATTTTAATAAAGTAAACACATATTTAATATTAATACACTAAACATGTATTTAATATTCATACACTAAACATGTATTTAATATTTATACACTAAACATGTATTTAATATTAATACACTAAATATTTATTTATTATTTATCCACTAAACATGTATTTAATATTCATAAACTAAACATGTATTTAATATTCATACACTAAACGTGTATTTAATATTCATACACTAAACATGTATTTAATATTAATACAAAAACATTTTTTTAAGTTTAATAAACCAAACATATATTTAATATTAATACACTAAACATGTATTTAATATTTATACACCAAACATGTATTTAATATTCATACACTAAACATGTATTTAATATTTATACACCAAACATGTATTTAATATTCATACACTAAACATGTATTTAATATTTATACACCAAACATGTATTTAATATTCATACATTAAACATGTATTTAATATTCATACACTAAACATGTATTTAATATTCATACACTAAACATGTATTTAATATCCATACACTAAACATGTATTTAATATTAATACACTGAACATGTATTTAATAATCATATACTAGACGTATATGTAATTATATACTAATCATTGATTTAATATTCATACAGTAAACATGTATTTATTATCCTCTAAATAAGGCACACTTGGAAATAATGAATTTCTTTATGTGTGCGGTTGCGGCAGAAGTCCACAGGAGGGCGCACATTCCCTCTTAATAAGTCCGGTCCTCTCCGTCTCTCTCTCTCTCTTTTTCCTTTTTTTTGTTTCTTTTATTTTTTTTTACAAAAATTTGGTTTCTCATACACTCATATTTATACACTAAACATGTATTTAATATTAATACACTAAACATGTATTTAATATTTAGACACTAAACATGTATTTAATATTAATACAAAAACATGTATTTAATTTTAATTTACTAAACATATATTTAATATTAATACACTATACATGTATTTAACATTTATACACTAAACATGTTTTTAATATTAATACACTAAACATGTATTTAATATTAACACAAAAACATGTATTTAATTTTAATAAACTAAACATATATTTAATATTAATACACTAAACATGTATTTAACATTTATACACTAAACATGTATTTAATATTAATACACTAAACATGTATTTAATATTTATACACTAAACATGTATTTAATATTAATACAAAATCATGTGTTTAATTTTAATAAACTAAACATATATTTAATATTTATACACTAAACATGTATTTAACATTTATACACTAAACATGTATTTAATATTAATACACTAAACATGTATTTAATATTTATACACTAAACATGTATTTAATATTAATACAAAATCATGTGTTTAATTTTAATAAACTAAACATATATTTAATATTTATACACTAAACATGTATTTAACATTTATACACTAAACATGTATTTAATATTTATACACTAAACATGTATTTAATATTAATACAGTAAACATGTATTAAATATTTATACACTAAACATGTATTTAATATTAATACAAAAAACCTGTAGTTATTATTCATACACTAAACATGTATTTAATATTAGAACACTAAACCTGTATTTAATATTTATACACTAAACATGTATTTAATATTAATACAAAAACATGTATTTAATTTTAATAAAGTAAACACATATTTAATATTAATACACTAAACATGTATTTAATATTCATACACTAAACATGTATTTAATATTTATACACTAAACATGTATTTAATATTAATACACTAAATATGTATTTATTATTTATCCACTAAACATGTATTTAATATTCATACACTTAACATGTATTTAATATTTATACACTAAACTTGTATTTAATATTCATACACGAAACATATATTTATTATTCATACACTAAACATGTATTTAATATTGATACACTAAACATGTATTTAATATTCATACACTAAACATGTATTTAATATTAATACAAAAACATGTATTTAATTTTAATAAAGTAAACACATGTTTAATATTAATACACTAAACATGTATTTAATATTAATACACTAAACATGTATTTAATATTTATACACTAAACATGTATTTAATATTAATACACTAAACATGTATTTAATATTTATACACTAATCATGTATTTAATATTAATACACTAATCATGTATTTAATATTTATACACTAAATATGTATTTAATATTCATACACTTAACATGTATTTAATATTTATACACAAAACATGTATTTAATATTAATACACTAAACATGTATTTAATATTCATACATTAACCATGTATTTAATATTCATACACTAAACATGTATTTAATATTTATACACTAAACATGTATTTGATATTCATACACTAAACATGTATTTAATATTTATACACTAAACATTGATTTAATAATAATACACTAAACATGTATTCAATATTCATACACTAAACATGTATTTAATATTAATACAAAAACATGTATTTAATTTTAATAAAGTAAACACATATTTAATATTAATACACTAAACATGTATTTAATATTTATACACTAAACATGTATTTAATATTAATACACTAAATATTTATTTATTATTTATCCACTAAACATGTATTTAATATTCATAGACTAAACATGTATTTAATATTCATACACTAAACATGTATTTAATATTTATACACTAAACATGTATTTAATATTAATACAAAAACATGTATTTAATTTTAATAAACTAAACATATATTTAATGTTATTACACTAAACATGTATTTAATATTTATACACTGAACATGTATTAAATATTAATACACTAAACATTTAGTTATTATTTATACACTAATCATGTATTTAATATTAATACACTAAACATGTATTTAATATTAATACACTAAACATGTATTTAACATTTATACACTAAACATGTTTTTAATATTCATACACTAAACATGTATTTAATATTAATACAAAAACATGTATTTAATTTTAATAAACTAAAAATATTTAATATTAATACACTAAACATGTATTTAATATTAATACACTAAACATGTATTTAATATTTATACACTAAACATGTATTTAATATTAATACAGTAAACATGTATTAAATATTTATACAAAAACATGTATTTAATTTTAATAAACTAAACATATATTTAATATTAATACACTAAACATGTATTTATCATGTATACACTAAACATGTTTTTAATATAAATTCACTAAACATGTTTTTAATATAAATTCACTAAACAGGTATTTAACATTAATACAAAAACATGTATTTAATTTTAATACACTAAACATGTAATTAACATGTACACACTAAACATGTTTTTAATATTAATACACTAAACATGTATTTAATATTGATACAAAAACATGTATTTAATTTTAATAAACTAAATATATATTTTATATTCATACACTAAACATGTATTCAACATTTATACACTAAAAATCTATTTAATATTAATACACTAAACATGTATTTAATATTTATACACTAAACATGTATTTAATATTAATTCAAAAACATGTATTTAATTTTAATAAACTAAACATATATTTAATATTAATACACCAAACATATATTTAATATGAATACACTAAACATGTATTTAATTTTCATACACTAAACATGTAGTTATTATTTATACAGTAAACATGTATTAAATATTTATACACTAAACATGTATTCAATATTCATTCAATAAACATGTAGTTATTGAATGAACACTTAATATGTATTTAATATTAATACAAAAACATGTATTTAATTTAAATAAACTAAACATATATTTAATATTAATACACTAAACATGTATTTAATATTAATACACTGAGAATGTATTTAATATTTATACACTAAACAAGTATTTAATATTATTACAAAAACATGTATTTAATTTTAATAAACTAAACACATATTTAATATTAATACACTAAACATGTATTTAATATTAATACACTAACATGTATTTAATAATTATACACTAAAATGGAATTTAATAATAGACTAAACATGTATTTAATATTTTCATACTAAACTTGTATTTAATATTCATACACTAAACATGTATTTAATATTCATAAACTAAACATGTATTTAACATTTATACACTAAACATGTATTTAATATTAATACACTAAACCTGTATTTAATATTCATACACTAAACATGTATTTAATATTAATACACTAAATATGCATTTAATATTCATACACTTAACATGTATTTAATATTTATACACTAAACTTGTATTTAATATTCATACTCGAAACATGTATTTATTATTCATACACTAAACATGTATTTAATATTCATACACTAAACATGTATTTAATATTCATACATTAAACATTTATTTAATATTTATACACTAAATATGTGTATAAAATTTATACACTAAACATGTATTTAATATTCATACACTAAACATGTATTTGATATTCATACACTAAACATGTATTTAATATTTTTACACTAAACATGTATTTAATATTCTTACACTAAACATGTATTTAATATTAATACACTAAACATGTATTTATTATTTATACACTAAACATGTATTTATTATGAATACACAAAACATGTATTTAATATTAATACACTAAACATGTATTTAATATTAATACACTAATCATGTATTTAATATTAATACACTAATCATGTATTTAATATTTATACACTAAATATGTATTTAATATTTATACACTTAACATGTATTTAATATTTATACACAAAACATGTATTTCATGTTTATACACTAAACTTGTATTTAATATTCATACATTAAACATGTATTTAATATTCATACATTAACCATGTGTTTAATATTCATACACTAAACATGTATTTAATATTTATACACTAAACATGTATTTGATATTTATACTCTAAACATTGATTTAATATTAATACACTAAACATGTATTTAATATTAATACATTGATTATGTATTTAATAATCATATACTAAACGTATATGTAATTATACACTAATCATATATTTAAATTTCATACAGTAAACATGTATTTAATATTTATACATTAAACATGTATTTAATATTCATACACTAAGCATGTATTTAATATTAATACACTGAACATGTATTTAATAATTATATACCAAACATATATGTAATTATATACTAATCAAATATTTAATATTCATACAGTAAACATGTATTTATTATCCTCTAAATAAGGCACACTTGGAAATAATGAATTTCTTTATGCGTGCAGTTGCGGCAGAAGTCCACAGGAGTGCGCACGTTCCCTCTTAATAAGTCCGGTCCTCTCCGTCTCTCTCTCTCTCTTTTTCCTTTTTTTTGTTTCTTTTATTTTTCTTTTACATAAGTTTGGTTACTCATACACTTATATTTATACACTAAACATGCATTTAATATTAATACACTAAACATGTATTTAAGTTTAATAAACTAAACATATATTTAATATTAATACACTAAACATTGATTTAATATTAATACACTAAACATGTATTTAATACTTATACTCTAAACATGTATTTAATATTCATACACCAAACATGTATTTAATATTAATACAAAAACATGTATTTAATTTTAATAAACAAAACATATATTTAATATTAATACACTAAACATGTATTTAATATTTATACACTAAACATGTATTTAACATTTATACACTAAACATGTTTTTAATATTAATACACTAAACGTGTATTTAATATTCATACACTAAACATGTATTTAATATTCATACACTAAACATTTAGTTATTATTTATACACTAAACATGTGTTTAATATTAATACAGTAAACATGTATTAAATATTTATACACTAAACATGTATTTAATATTCATTCAATAAACATGTAGTTATTATTCTTACACTTAATATGTATTTAATATTAATACAAAAACATGTATTTAATTTTAATAAACTAAACATATATTTAATATTAATGCACTAAAAATGTATTTAATATTTTTACACTAAACGTTTATTTAATATTAATACACTAAAAGTGTATTTAATATTTATACACTAAACATGTATTTAATATTTATACACTAAACATGTATTTAATATTAATACACTGAACATGTATTTAATAATCATATACCAAACATATATGTAATCATATACTAATCATATATTTAATATTCATACAGTAAACATGTATTTATTATCCTCTAAATAAGGCACACTTGGAAATAATAAATTTCTTTATGTGTGCAGTTGCGGCAGAATTCCACAGGAGGGCGCACGTTCACTCTTAATAAGTCCGGTCCTCTCCGTCTCTCTCTCTCTCTTTTTCCTTTTTTTTGTTTCTTTTATTTTTTTTACATAAGTTTGGTTACTCATACACTTATATTTATACACTAAACATGTATTTAATATTAATACAAAAACATGTATTTAATTTTAATAAACTAAACATATATAATATTAATACACTAAACATGTATTTAATATTAATACACTAAACATGTATTTAATATTTATACACTAATCATGTATTTAATATTAATACACTAATCATGTATTTAATATTTATACACTAAATATGTATTTAATATTTATACACTTAACATGTATTTAATATTTATACACAAAATATGTATTTAATGTTTATACACTAATTTTGTATTTAATATTCATACATTAAACATGTATTTAATATTTATACACTAAACATGTATTTAATATTCATACATTAACCATGTATTTAATATTCATACACTAAACATGTATTTAATATTTATACACTAAACATGTATTTGATATTCATACACTAAACATGTATTTAATATTTATACACTAAACATTGATTTGATAATAATACACTAAACATGTATTCAATATTCATACACTAAACATGTATTTAATATTAATACAAAAACATGTATTTAATTTTAATAAAGTAAACACATATTTAATATTAATACACTAAACATGTATTTAATATTTATACACTAAACATGTATTTAATATTAATACACTAAATATTTATTTATTATTTATCCACTAAACATGTATTTAATATTCATAGACTAAACATGTATTTAATATTCATACACTAAACATGTATTTAATATTTATACACTAAAGATGTATTTAATATTAATACAAAAACATGTATTTAATTTTAATAAACTAAACATATATTTAATATTATTACACTAAACATGTATTTAATATTTATACACTGAACATGTATTAAATATTAATACACTAAACATTTAGTTATTATTTATACACTAATCATGTATTTAATATTAATACACTAAACATGTATTTAATATTAATACACTAAACATGTATTTAACATTTATACACTAAACATGTTTTTAATATTCATACACTAAACATGTATTTAATATTAATACACTAATCATGCATTTGATATTCATACACTAAACATTTATTTAATATTTATACAAAAACATGTATTTAATATTTTTACACTAAACGTGTATTTAATATTCATACACTAAAAGTGTACTTAATATTTATATACTAAACATGTATTTAATATTTATACAATAAACATTCAGGAGATGACTTGAACATTTTAGCCAATAATATTAAAGAGGAAATGGTTAAACTAAAATTGTGGTTTGAAATAAATAAATTATCTTTAAATTTGGAAAAGACTAAGTATATGGTATTCGGTAATAAAAGAAAGATGGAAGTTAGTTTATCCATAAACAATGTGAAAATTGAGAAGGTGTCTGAAATCAGATTTCTTGGGGTCATCTTAGATGAAAAGTTGACATGGAAAGCTCATATAATGCATGTGAAAAATAAGCTATCTAAAAGTGTATTTATTTTGAACAAGGTTAAATATAGTTTTCCATACAACACAATGAGAATGTTATATTGCTCAATTATTCTACCTTATTTCAATTATTGTGCAGAAATATGGGGAAATACATATCATAGCAACATAATGCCTTTATTTCTTTCACAGAAAAGAGCAATTCGAATCATTTTTAAAGTAGGATATAGAGACCACACAAATCCACTCTTCATTAGGTCAGGATTACTAAAACTAAAAGACATTGTAGAATTGAATACACTATTAATGATGTTCAAAGCGAGAAATAAAGTTCTTCCGAAGGACATGCAAAAGTTATTTGTGTTTACATCTGAAGATGAGAACCACAGAAGGCCGCATGACTTTAAACATCCTAGAGTGCCAACAAATTTGAAACAAATGTGCTTGTCTGTTGTTGCTGTGAAAGCATGGAATTCTCTAAACAAAGACTTAAAAAGCTGTAAGAATATATTTGTTTTTAAAAAGAGTTACAAAAAGAGAAAACTGAAATTATATCAAACTGAGTTTTGATTTAGATTGGACGTGTCATTGTGAAAGTGCTTAAAGGAAAATGCAAAAGTATGTTGGAGTTTGGGTGTTGTTGGAGGGAACAGTTATAAAGTCATCAAAAATAATTGGTGTTAAAAAGGGGGCAGATAAATAAAAGAATATTATTCTTCCATCTGCTCCTTTCTGATCATGGAAATGTATAAGAAAGAAAAACAAAAAAAACAATGATAGTGTCAATTGTACGTGGCTTGTATATATGCATTTTCATGAAAGGAATAAAAATAAATGATGATGATGATGATGATGATGATGATGATAAACATACTTTTACTCTATGTACACTAAACATATATTTATATTAATACTGTTACGATATGGTGGGCGCATTGTGATGCGCGGAGGTGTCGGCCCCAAGATGCCAAAGACGGGAGCAAGCAGGAGTGGAGGTAGGAACCAGATTTAATAATAAAACACAACAAAACACTTGACAAAGGAAAAGAAAAGGCGTGCCACCGCACGGTAAGCTAAATGCTACTTGTAGCAAGGGTAGAGTTCAAAAGTCCGAAAGCAGCGCGAGCCGAGCGAGCGGAAAGCTAAGCTAAAACTTAGCAGAGTGAAAACAATGAGGATAAGCAATCGTTACTTGTTGCGTGAGCAAACGAAACAGCCAGGAAGAACTAAGGTAGCAGGTGGTCTTAAATACAACACAAATAATTCAAAACAGGTGTGCGTAGTGAGTCTGTGCAGGAGGCGTAATTAGGTTGCCATGGTGACAATACAAAACCAGGAAGTGCGCTAACAAACGGGATCGGTAGAGTCCAAAACATGATCAAAACATAGGACAATACAAAAGGACATAAACATGCTAGAGATGTGTGATCCGGAAGACGGATCACAACATTACCCCCCCTTAAGGGGCAGATCCCAGATGCCCCAAAAAAAAACAGCAATAAAGAGAACCCCCTCCCACAATGAGACAGTCTGAAAATGAAGGGAGGGTGGAGGGAGGACCTGGTGGAGGGTCGATAAGTCCTGTGTCCCCGGATCCACCGAGGACACGCTAGATGGCGGCGGCGGGTGGATCGTCGCTGCCACAACAGTCCAGGAGGGCGGACCCGCAGAGGCCACCTTAGTGGCTGACGAAGACCCGGGCACGTCCTATGGGGAGGACGCCCGGGGTAGGGCCACAGCCGTGGTCGACGTGGAGGTGGACGCGCTGAAGCAGGCCCGGAGACAGCAGACAAAGCGGCGGGGACTGCAGCCGAAGCAGATACCTCTGCAGGAGGCGGCTGAGGAGCCGATGTTGGTGCCGGCGTGGAAGCGGCAGACGTCATCAACGGCGTGGAAGCGGCAGACGTCATCAACGGCGTGGAAGCGGCAGACGTCATCAACGGCGTGGAAGCGGCAGACGTCATCAACGGCGTGGAAGCGGCAGACGTCATCGGCGGCGTGAAAGCGGCAGACGTCATCGGCGGCGTGAAAGCGGCAGATGTCATCGGCGGCGTGAAAGCGGCAGATGTCATCGGCGGCGTGAAAGCGGCAGATGTCATCGGCAGCGTGAAAACGGCAGATGAAGACGAAGGGGGAGGAGCCGCAAATGCCGGCTGGGGAGCAGCAGATGCCGGCGGCGACGAAGCCCGGCATGGTGCTGCCACTGGCGGCGTTAGATCTGTGCGCAACGCCGGCATTGGAACTCGGCGTGGAGCCGGCATTGGAGTGGTGCGTAATGCCGGCGTTGGAACTCTGCGTGGAGCCGGCGTTGGAGCTGTGCGAAAGCCCGCCAGGGACGTAGATGTCTCCGTGGAAGGAGACGCTGGCGGGGATGACAGCGGTGTGTGCCTGGCTGCACCGCAGTGTATAGTCGGCCCCCCTCCACTGGGTGGCTGCCAGACACCGTTCACACTTGCGGGAAGACGTGCCTGCTCGTCGGAGTCCCCCGGTGCGAAAACCAGGGACGGGCGGGAGGGGACCAGGAGGAGGGACGAAGACACGTCCCGTGCCGAGTCCCAGCAGGAGGACAAAAGCGACCTCACTGTGGGCTCCACTGGAGCTCTCGGCGAACCAAAAAAGAGAGCGGGAGCTGGCAAAAAGAGCAGCCGGGGAGCAGCCGCTGGAAGCTGCGTAGGAGCAGGGAGAAGCAGCTCAGCAGACGACGGGAATGATGGCGGCGGCGGACGTGCCGGTCGGAGAGCCGCAGTCGGCGACGGAGTCGCAGGAGCCGCGAGACGTGAAGGAGGAGGCGGGCGCGCCGGTCGGTGAGCCGTAGCCGGCAGCGTTGCCGAGAGGAAGGATGGCGGCGGAGGACGCGCCGGTCGGAGAGCCGTAGCCGGTAGCGTTGCCGCGGGAGCCGCGAGGCATGCAGGAAGTGGCGGACGTGCTGGTCGGAGAGCCGTAGCCAGCCGTTGAGCCGAGAGGAAAGATGGCGGCGGGGGACGCGCCGGTCGGAGAGCCGAAGCCGGTGGCGTTGCCGCGGGGAGAGGGTCCGCGTCTGTAGGCTGGGACCGCACAAACCTGGCCTTCAAGTCCTCCAGGAATTGTGCGGTCCAGAACGTCGGCTGAGGATTGCCGACAGGGATTCTCGCGAGGTCACAATTTTCTGGCTCGAAGTTACTGTTGGGACTTCGCATGGCTGCAGTTGTGTGACCTCAAGTATGCAAGAATCCAGGAGAGCAGAAAGCAGGTAAAATTATTTTAATTTCATCAAAGTAAAATATATAAACAGAAAGCAGTCTTGCATGGAGATGTTCCCAACATAGTTTTAACTTCGAGCACTGAGGAGTGCTCGAGTGAAACATAAATTGACCTATGTTGATTGACAGCAGCTGAGGATCGCTGCCAATCAACGGCGAGAGTGACAAAAACAGTGCTCAGCGGAGTAAACAGGAAGTATAACAAAATAAGAGCACTGAACAGGAAATAAAGTACAAAACACGAAAAACTATCAGAAAGTAAGTGACAGATCGTTACAAATACACTATACATGTATTTAATATTTATACAGCAAACATGTATTTAATATTAATACAAAAAACATGTATTTAATATTAATACAAAAAACATGTATTTAATATTAATACAAAAAACATGTATTTAATATTAATAAACTAAACATATATTTAATATTAATACACTAAACATGTATTTAATATTCATACGCGAAACATGTATTTATTATTCATACACTAAACATGTATTTAATATTCATACAAAAACATGTATTTAATTTTAATAAATTAAACATATATTTAATAATAATACACTAAACATGTATTTAATATTTATACACTAAACATGTATTTAATATTCATACAAAAACATGTATTTAATTTTAATAAATTAAACATATATTTAATAATAATACACTAAACATGTATTTAATATTTATACACTAAACATGTATTTAATATTTATACACTAAACATGTATTTAATATTCATACACTAAACATGTATTTAATATTCATACAAAAACATGTATTTAATTTTAATAAATTAAACATATATTTAATAATAATACACTAAACATGTATTTAATATTTATACACTAAACATGTATTTAATATTTATACACTAAACATGTATTTAATATTAATACACTAAATATGTATTTATTATTTATCCACTAAACATGTATTTAATATTTGTACACTAAAAATGTTTTTAATATTCATACACTAAACATGTATTTAATATTTATACACTAAACATGTATTTAACATTTACACACTAAACATGTATTTAATATTCATACACTAAACATGTAGTTATTATTCTTACACTTAATATGTATTTAATATTAATACAAAAACATGTATTTAATTTTAATCAACTAAACATATATTTAATATTAATACACTAAACATGTATTTAATATTAATACAAAAACATGTATTTAATTTTACTAAACTAAACATATATTTAATATTCATACACTAAACATGTATTTAACATTTATACACTAAACATGTATTTAATATTAATACACTAAACATGTATTTAATATTCATACACTAAACATGTATTTAATATTAATACAAAAACATGTATTTAATTTTAATAAACTAAACATATATTTAATATTAATACACTAAACATGTATGTAATATTCATACACTATACATGTATCTAACATTTATACACTAAACATGTATTTAATATTAATACACTAAACATGTATTTAATATTAATACAAAAACATGTATTTAATTTTAATAAACTAAACATATATTTAATATTCATACACTAAACATGTAGTTATTATTTATACACTAAACATGTATTTAATATTCATACACTAAACATGTATTTAATATTAATACACTAAACATGTATTTAATATTCATACATTAAACATGTATTTAATGTTTATACACTAAACATGTATTTAATATTTATACACTAAACATGTATTTAATATTCATACACTAAACATGTATTTGATATTTATAGACTAAACATGTATTTAATATTCATACACTAAACATGTATTTACTATTCATACACTAAACATGTATTTAATATTTATACACTAAACATGTATTTAATATTCGTACACTAAACATGTATTTAATATTAATACACTGAACATGTATTTAATAATCATATACTAAACGTATATGTAATTATATAGTAATCATATATTTAATTTTCATACAGTAAACATGTATTTATTATCCTCTAAATAAGGCACACTTGGAAATAATGAATTTCTTTATGTCTGCAGTTGCGGCAGAAGTCCACAGGAGAGCGCATGTTCCCTCTTAATAAGTCCGGTTTCTCTCCGTCTCTCTCTCTCTTTTTTCCTTTTTTTTGTTTCTTTTTTTTTTTACATAAGTTTGGTTTCTCATACACTTATATTTATACACTAAACATGTATTTAATATTAATACACTAAACATGTATTTAATATTCATACACTAAACATGTATTTAATATTAATACAAAAACATGTATTTAATTTTAATAAACTAAACATATATGTAATATTAATACACTAAACATGTATGTAATATTCATACACTATACATGTATCTAACATTTATACACTAAACATGTATTTAATATTAATACACTAAACATGTATTTAATATTAATACAAAAACATGTATTTAATTTTAATAAACTAAACATATATTTAATATTAATACACTAAACATGTATTTAATATTAATACAAAAACATGTATTTAATTTTAATAAACTAAACATATATTTAATATTAATACACTAAACATGTATGTAATATTCATACACTATACATGCATCTAACATTTATACACTAAACATGTATTTAATATTAATACACTAAACATGTATTTAACATTTTTACACTAAACATGTATTTAATTTTAATAAACTAAACATATATTTAATATTCATACACTAAACATGTAGTTATTATTTATACACTAAACATGTATTTAATATTAATACACTAAATATGTATTTATTATATATCCACTAAACATGTATTTAATATTTATACACTAAACATGTATTTAATATTAATACAAAAACATGTATTTAATTTTAATAAACTAAACATATATTTAATATTAATACACTAAACATGTATGTAATATTCATACACTATACATGCATCTAACATTTATACACTAAACATGTATTTAATATTAATACACTAAACATGTATTTAACATTTTTACACTAAACATGTATTTAATTTTAATAAACTAAACATATATTTAATATTCATACACTAAACATGTATTTAATATTCATACACCAAACATGTATTTAATATTCATACACTAAACATGTATTTAATATTCATACACTAAACATGTATTTAATATTAATACACTAAACATGTATTTAATATTTATACACTAAACATGTATTTAATATTAATACAAAAACATGTATTTCATTTTAATAAACTAAACATATATTTAATATTCATACACTAAACATGTAGTTATTATTTATACACTAAACATGTATTTAATATTCATACACTAAACATGTATTTAATATTAATACACTGAACATGTATTTAATATTTATACAGTTATACAGTTTATACAGTTTGTACAGATATCACAAAAAAAATCATGTTGGTTAAATATTAAATGTGGGGTACCACAGGGGTCAGTCTTAGGGCCCAAGATGTTCATCATGTATATAAATGATGTTTGTAAAGTAACTGAAAACCTTAAATATGTGTTATTTGCGGATGACACCAATGTACTCTGTTCTGATGTGGACTTGCAGCAGCTCCTGAGGACCGTCACCATGGAGATGTGTAAACTAAAAAAATGGTTTGATGCTAATAAATTATCATTAAACCTAAATAAAACTAACTTTATGTTATTTGGAAATAAGAGAAATGATATAGATGTAAAATTGTATATAGACAATGTTAGTATAGAAAGAGTAAACAAAATCAAATTTTTGGGTGTGATCTTGGACCACAGGATCTGCTGGAAGTCACACATTACATACATCAAAGGGAAGTTGGCCAGAAGTATTGCTGTCCTGGGTAAAACAAGGCACATTCTTCATCAAAAAACATTACACACTCTTTATTGTACACTTGTTTTACCATATTTGAGTTACTGTCTAGAAGTTTGGGGAAATACATACAGGACGGACATCCAACCACTATTCATAATGCAAAAAAGGGCCATCAGACTGATACATAACACAGGACCCCGAGAACACACTAATGGATTATTTATAAAAACATTTGATTTAAAACTACCAGATCTCATCCAACTCAAGACTGCCCAAATGATTTATAAAGCAAGTAAACATTTACTTCCAACAGGGTTACAGAGAAGATTTTTACAAAGAGAAGGGAATTATAATTTAAGAGGAGAACTACTGTCCCAATGACCCTAGGAGCTATGTTGTCTGGGGGTTTTCATGCCCCCTGGTAGGGTCTCCCAAGACAAACAGGTCCTAGGTGAGTGATCAGACAAAGAGCAGCTCAAAGACTTCTATGGAATTACAACGAAATGAACCCAGATTTCCCTCGCCCGGACGTGGGTCACCGGGGCCCCGCTCTGGAGCCAGGCCCGGAGTTGGGGCACGATGGCGAGCGCCTGGTGGTCGGGCCTGTTCCCATGGGGCCCGGCCGGGCACAGCCCGAAGAGGCAACGTGGGTCATCCCTCCAATGGGCTCACCACTCATAGGAGGGGCCATAGAGGTCGGGTGCATTGTGAGCTGGGCGGCAGCCGAAGGCAGGGCACTTGGCGGTCCGATCCTCGGCTACAGAAGCTAGCTCTTGGGACGTGGAACGTCACCTCACTGGGGGGGAAGGAGCCTGAGCTAGTGCGCGAGGTAGAGAAGTTCCGGCTGGATATAGTCGGACTCACCTCGACGCACAGCAAGGGCTCTGGAACCAGTTCTCTCGAGAGGGACTGGACCCTCTTCCACTCTGGCGTTGCCGGCAGTGAGAGGCGACGGGCTGGGGTGGCAATTCTGGTTGCCCCCCGGCTCAAAGCCTGTACGTTTGAGTTCAACCCAGTGGACGAGAGGGTAGCTTCCCTTCGCCTTCGGGTGGGGGGACGGGTCCTGACTGTTGTTTGTGCTTACGCACCAAACAGCAGTTCAGAATACCCACCCTTTTTGGGTACACTCGAGGGAGTACTGGAAAGTGCTCCTCCGGGTGATTCCCTTGTCCTACTGGGAGACTTCAACGCTCATGTTGGCAACGACAGTGAAACCTGGAGAGGCGTGATTGGGAAGAATGGTCGCCCGGATCTAAACCCGAGTGGTGTTTTGTTATTGGACTTTTGTGCTCGTCACAGTTTGTCGATAACAAACACCATGTTCAAACATAAGGGTGTCCATATGTGCACTTGGCACCAGGACACCCTAGGCCGCAGTTCCATGATCGACTTTGTAGTTGTGTCATCGGATTTGCGGCCTTATGTTTTGGACACTCGGGTGAAGAGAGGGGCGGAGCTTTCTACCGATCACCACCTGGTGGTGAGTTGGCTGCGATGGTGGGGGAGGATGCCGGACAGACCTGGCAGGCCCAAACGCATTGTGAGGGTCTGCTGGGAACGTCTGGCAGAGTCTCCTGTCAGAGAGAGTTTCAATTCACACCTCCGGGAGAACTTTGAACATGTCACGAGGGAGGTGCGGGACATTGAGTCCGAGTGGACCATGTTCCGAACCTCTATTGTCGAGGCGGCTGATTGGAGCTGTGGCCGCAAGGTTGTTGGTGCCTGTCGTGGCGGTAATCCCAGAACCCGTTGGTGGACACCAGCAGTGAGGGATGCCGTCAAGCTGAAGAAGGAGTCCTATCGGGTTATTTTGGCTCATAGGACTCCGGAGGCAGTGGACGGGTACCGACGGGCCAAGCGGTGTGCAGCTTTAGCGGTCGCGGAGGCAAAAACTCGGACATGGGAAGAGTTCGGGGAAGCCATGGAAAACGACTTCCGGACGGCTTCGAAGCGATTCTGGACCACCATACGGCGCCTCAGGAAGGGGAAGCAGTGCACTATCAACACCGTGTATGGTGCGGATGGTGTTCTGCTGACTTCGACTGCGGATGTTGTGGATCGGTGGAGGGAATACTTCGAAGACCTCCTCAATCCCACCAACACGTCTTTCTTTGAGGAAGCGGTGCCTGGGGAATCTGTAGTGGACTCTCCTATTTCTGGGGCTGAGGTCGCTGAGGTAGTTAAAAAGCTCCTCGGCGGCAAGGCCCCGGGGGTGGATGAGATCCGCCCGGAGTTCCTTAAGGCTCTGGATGCTGTAGGGCTGTCTTGGTTGACAAGACTCTGCAGCATCGCGTGGACATCGGGGGCGGTACCTCTGGATTGGCAGACCGGGGTGGTGGTCCCTCTCTTTAAGAAGGGGGACCGGAGGGTGTGTTCCAACTATCGTGGGATCACACTCCTCAGCCTTCCCGGTAAGGTTTATTCAGGTGTACTGGAGAGGAGGCTTCGCCGGATAGTCGAACCTCGGATTCAGGAGGAACAGTGTGGTTTTCGTCCTGGTCGTGGAACTGTGGACCAGCTCTATACTCTCGGCAGGGTTCTTGAGGGTGCATGGGAGTTTGCCCAACCAGTCTACATGTGCTTTGTGGACTTGGAGAAGGCATTTGACCGTGTCCCTCGGGAAGTCCTGTGGGGAGTGCTCAGAGAGTACGGGGTATCGGAATGTCTTATTGTGGCAGTCCGCTCCCTGTATGATCAGTGTCAGAGCTTGGTCCGCATTGCTGGCAGTAAGTCGGACACGTTTCCAGTGAAGGTTGGACTCCGCCAAGGCTGTCCTTTGTCACCGATTCTGTTCATAACTTTTATGGACAGAATTTCTAGGCGCAGCCAAGGTGTTGAGGGGTTCCGGTTTGGTGGCCACGGGATTAGGTCTCTGCTTTTTGCAGATGATGTAGTCCTGATGGCTTCATCTGGCCGGGATCTTCAGCTCTCACTGGATCGGTTCGCAGCCGAGTGTGAAGCGACCGGAATGAGAATCAGCACCTCCAAGTCCGAGTCCATGGTTCTCGCCCGGAAAAGGGTGGAGTGCCATCTCCGGGTTGGGGAGGAGACCCTGCCCCAAGTGGAGGAGTTCAAGTACCTAGGAGTCTTGTTCACGAGTGGGGGAAGAGTGGATCGTGAGATCGACAGGCGGATCGGTGCGGCGTCTTCAGCAATGCGGACGTTGTACCGATCCGTTGTGGTGAAGAAGGAGCTGAGCCGGAAGGCAAAGCTCTCAATTTACCGGTCGATCTACGTTCCCATCCTCACCTATGGTCATGAGCTTTGGGTCATGACCGAAAGGATAAGATCACGGGTACAAGCGGCCGAAATGAGTTTCCTCCGCCGGGTGGCGGGGCTCTCCCTTAGAGATAGGGTGAGAAGCTCTGCCATCCGGGAGGAACTCAAAGTAAAGCCGCTGCTCCTCCACATCGAGAGGAGCCAGATGAGGTGGTTCGGGCATCTGGTCAGGATGCCACCCGAACGCCTCCCTAGGGATGTGTTTAGGGCACGTCCAGCTGGTAGGAGGCCACGGGGAAGACCCAGGACACGTTGGGAAGACTATGTCTCCCGGCTGGCCTGGGAACGCCTCGGGATCCCCCGGGAAGAGCTAGACGAAGTGGCTGGAGATAGGGAAGTCTGGGCTTCCCTGCTTAGGCTGCTGCCCCCGCGACCCGACCTCGGATAAGCGGAAGATGATGGATGATGGATGGATGGATGGAGGAGAACTACTTTTTAAGATCCAATATTGTAGAACAACGCAGAAACGAATGAGTATAACAATAGCAGGGGTTAAAATATGGAACTGTTTAAAGGATGAAATAAAACACAGCACCAACATAAACCAGTTTAAAAAGCGTTTTAAATCATTTGTCATTAGTAAATATAAGAAAGAAGAGCAAACATTGTTTTAGAAAGACAATACTATATAATATGTATATAAATACAATTTATGATTTCATAATTATACATATAGGTTATATTAAAATGTATATGTTTGATTTGAATGTTAAACTGTGTATATGAGACGTGTGCTACATATATGTTGCTTATATATTGTTTAAAAAAAAAGTTATATAAGTGAAGCATGTTTTAGATTTTATATATTTTGAACCTTGTTCTTGTTGTGATGGGGTAGGTTTATATAAGTGTTGCTTCAACCTACACCCTTTCGGCTCAATCATTGCACAAATGAGTGTTTTTTTTTGTTTTTTTTTCTTTTCTTGTTGTTGTTCTTTGTTTTATGTGAAGATTGCCGAAATAAAATACATTGATACACTAAACATGTATTTAATATTAATACACTATATGTGTATTTATTATTTATCCACTAAACATGCATTTAATATTCATAATCTAAACATGTATTTGATATTCATACACTTAAGGTGTATTTAATATTCATACACTAAACATGTATTTAATATTAATACAAAAAACATGTATTTAAGTTTAATAAACTAAACATATATTTAATATTAATACACTAAACATGTATTTAATATTTATACACTAAACATGTATTTAATATTCATACACTAAACATGTATTTAATATTTATACACTAAACATGTATTTAATATTCATACACTAAACATGTATTTAATATTAATACACTGAACATGTATTTAATAATCATATACTAAACGCATATGTAATCATATACTAATCATATATTTAATATTCATACAGTAAACATGTATTTATTATCCTCTAAATAAGGCACACTTGGAAATAATGAATTTCTTTATGTGTGCAGTTGCGGCGGAAGTCCACAGGAGGGCGCATGTTCCCTCTTAATAAGTCCGGTTTCTCTCCGTCTCTCTATCTCTTTTTTTCCTTTTTTTTGCTTTTTTTTTTTTTACATAAGTTTGGTTTCTCATACACTTATATTTATACACTAAACATGGATTTAATATTAATACACTAAACATGTATTTAATATTTATACACTAAACATGTATTTAATATTAATACAAAAACATGTACTTAATTTTAATAAACTAAACATATATTTAATATTAATACATTAAACATGTATGTAATATTCATACACTATACAGGTATCCAACATTTATACACTAAACATGTATTTAATATTAATACAAAAACATGTATTTAATTTTAAAAAATTAAACATATATTTAATATTAATACACTAAACATGTATTTAACATTTATACACTAAACATGTATTTAATTTTAATAAACTAAACATATATTTAATATTAATACACTAAACATGTATTTAATATTCATACACTAAACATGTAGTTATTATTTATACACTAAATATGTATTTAATATTAATACAATAAACATGTATTTAATATTTATACACTAAACATGTATTTAATATTTATACACTAAACAAGTATTTATTTTAATACACTAATCATGTATTTAATATTCATACACTAAACATGTATTTAATATTCATACACTAAACATGTAGTTATTATTTATACACTAAACATGTATTTAATATTTATACACTGAACATGTATTTAATATTTATACACTTAACATGTATTTAATATTTATACACAAAACATGTATTTAATATTCATACACGAAACATGTATTTAATATTTATACACTAAACATGTATTTAATATTTATACACTAAACATGTATTTAATATTCATAAACCAAACATGTATTTAATCTTCATACTTTAAACATGTATTTAATATTAATACACTAAACATGTAGTTATTATTCTTACACTTAATATTTATTTAATATTAATACAAAAACATGTATTTAATTTTAATAAACTAAACATATATTTAATATTAATACACTAAACGTGTATTTAATATTTATACACTAAACATGTATTTATCATTAATACACTGAACATGTATTTAATATTTATACACTAAACATGTATTTAATATTAATACAAGAACATGTATTTAATTTTATAAACTAAACACATATTTAATATTAATACACTAAACATGTATTTAATATTTATACACTAAACATGTATTTAATATTCATACTTTAAACATGTATTTAATATTTATACACTGAACATGTATTTAATATTCATAAACTAAACATGTATTTAATATTCATACTTTAAATATGTATTTAATATTTATACACTAAACATGTATTTAATATTTATACACTAAACATGTATTTAATATTAATACAAAAACATGTATTTAATTTTAATAAACTAAACATATATTTAATATTCATACACTAAACATGTATTTAACATTTATATACTAAAAATATATTTAATATTAATACACTAAACATGTATTTAATATTAATACAAAAACAAGTATTTAATTTTAATAAACTAAACGTATATTTAATATTAATACACTAAACATGTATTTAATATTCATACACTAAACATGTATTTAATATTTATACACTAAACATGTATTTAATATTCATACACTAAACATGTATTTAATATTTTTACACTAAACGTGTATTTAATATTTATACACTAAAAATGTATTTAATATTTATACACTAAACATGTATTTAATATTAATACAAAAACATGTATTTAATTTTAATAAACTAAACGTATATTCAATATTAATACACTAAACATGTATTTAATATTCATACACTAAACATGTAGTTATTATTTATACACTAAACATGTATTTAATATTCATGCTTTAAATATGTATTTAATATTTATACACTAAACATGTATTTAATATTTATACACTAAACATGTATTTAATATTAATACAAAAACATGTATTTAATTTTAATAAACTAAACATATATTTAATATTCATACACTAAACATGTATTTAACATTTATATACTAAAAACATATTTAATATTAATACACTAAACATGTATTTAATATTAATACAAAAACAAGTATTTAATTTTAATAAACTAAACGTATATTTAATATTAATACACTAAACATGTATTTAATATTCATACACTAAACATGTATTTAATATTTATACACTAAAAATGTATTTAATATTCATACACTAAACATGTATTTAATATTTTTACACTAAACGTGTATTTAATATTTATACACTAAAAATTTATTTAATATTTATACACTAAACATGTATTTAATATTAATACAAAAACATGTATTTAATTTTAATAAACTAAACATATATTTAATATTAATACACTTAACATGTATTTAATATTCATACACTAAACATGTAGTTATTATTTATACACTAAACATGTATTTAATATTAATACACTAAACATGTATTTAATATTATACACTAAACATGTATTTAATATTTATACACTAAACATGTATTTAATATTCATAAACCAAAGATGTATTTAATATTCATACTTTAAACATGTATTTAATATTAATACACTAAACATGTATTTAATATTAATACACTAAACATGTAGTTATTATTCTTACACTTAATATTTATTTAATATTAATACAAAAACATGTATTTAATTTTAATAAACTAAACATATATTTAATATTAATACACTAAACATATATTTAATATTAATACACTAAACACGTATTTAATATTTTTACACTAAACGTGTATTTAATACTTATACACTAAAAGTGTATTTAATTTTAATAAACTAAACATATATTTAATATTAATACACTAAACATGTATTTAATATTTATACACTAAACATGTATTTAATATTAATACAAAAACATGTAATTAATTTTAATAAACTAAACATATATTTAATATTTATACACTAAACATGTATTTAACATTTATACAATAAACATGTATTTAATATTAATACACTAAACATGTATTTAATATTAATACACTAAACATGTATTTAATATTAATACAAAAACATGTATTTAATTTTAATAAACTAAACATATATTTAATATTAATACACTAAACATGTATTTAATATTTATACACTAAACATGTATTTAATTTTAATAAACCAAACATATATTTAATATTAATACATTAAACATGTATTTAATATTCATACACTAAACATGTATTTAACATTTATACACTAAACATGTATTTAATTTTAATAAACCAAACATATATATAATATTTATACACTAAACATGTATTTAATATTAATACACTAAACATGTATTTAATATTTATACACTAAACATGTATTTAATATTATACACTAAACAAGTATTTAATATTAATACACTAATCATGTATTTAATATTCATACACTAAATATGTATTTAATATTTATACACTTAATATGTATTTAATATTTATACACAAAACATGTATTTAATATTCATACACGAAACATGTATTTATTATTTATACACTAAACATGCATTTAATATTTATACACCAAACATGTATTTAACATTTATACACTAAACATGTATTTAATATTAATACAAAAACATGTATTTAATTTTTAATAAACTAAACATATATTTAATATTAATACACTAAACATGTATTTAATATTTATACACTAAACATGTATTTAACATTTATACACTAAACATGTTTTTAATATTAATACACTAAACATGTATTTAATATTAATACAAAAACATTTATTTAATTTTAATAAACTAAACATATATTTAATATTAATACACTAAAAATGTATTTAATATGAATACACTAAACATGTATTTAATATTCATACACTAAACATGTAGTTATTATTTATACACTAAACATGTATTTAATATTAATACAGTAAACATGTATTGAATATTTATACAATAAACATGTATTTAATATTCATTAGATAAACATATAGTTATTATTCTTACACTTAATATGTATTTAATATTAATACAAAAACATGTATTTAATTTTAATAAACTAAACATATATTTAATATTAATACACTAAGCATGTATTTAATATTTTTACACTAAACGTGTTTTTAATATTAATACACTAAACATGTATTTAATATTAATACAAAAACATGTATTTAATTTTAATAAACTAAACATATATTTAATATTCATACACTAAACATGTATTTAATATTCATACACCAAACATGTATTTAACATTTATACACTAAACATGTTTTTAATATTTATACACTAAACATGTATTTAATATTAATACAAAAACCTGTATTTAATTTTAATAAACTAAACATATATTTAATATTCATACACTAAACATGTATTTAATATTCATACACTAAACATGTATTTAATATTAATACACTGAACATGTATTTAATAATCATATACCAAACATATATGTAATTATATACTGATCATATATTTAATATTCATACAGTAAACATGTATTTATTATCCTCTAAATAAGGCACACTTGGAAATAATGAATTTCTTTATATGTGCAGTTGCGGCAGAAGTCCACAGGAGGGCGCACGTTCCCTCTTAATAAGTTCGGTCCTCTCCGTCTCTCTCTCTCTCTTTTTCCTTTTTTTTTGTTTCTTTTATTTTTTTTACATAAGTTTGGTTTCTCATACACTTATATTTATACACTAAACATGTATTTAACATTTATACACTAAACATGTATTTAATATTTTTACACTAAACGTGTATTTAATATTTATACACTAAAAGTGTATTTAATATTAATACACTAAACATGTATTTAATATTAATACACTAAACATGTATTTAATATTCATACACTTAACATTTATTTAATATTAATACAAAAACATGTATTTAATTTTAATAAACTAAACATATATTTAATATTTATACACTAAACATGTATTTAACATTTATGCACTAAACATGTATTTAATATTAATACACTAAACATGTATTTAATATTAATACACTAAACATGTATTTAATATTAATACAAAAACACGTATTCAATTTTAATAAACTAAACATATATTTAATATTAATACACTAAACATGTATTTAATATTTTTACACTAAACGTGTATTTAATATTCATACACTAAAAGTGTATTTAATATTTATACACTAAACATGTATTTAATATTAACACACTAAACATGTATTTAATATTTTCACACTAAACATGTAGTTATTATTCATACACTAAACATGTATTTAATATTCATACACTAAACATGTATTTAATATTAATACAAAACCTGTATTTAATTTTAATAAACTAAATATATATTTAATATTCATACACTAAATTTGTATTTAATATTCATAGATTAAACATGTATTTAATATTAATACAAAACATGTATTTAATTTTAATAAACTAAATATATATTTAATATTCATACACTAAACATGTATTTAATATTCATAAACTAAACATGTATTTAAAATTCATACACTAAACATGTATTTAATATTCATACACTAAACATGTATTTAATATTCATAAACTAAACATGTATTTAAAATTCATACACTAAACATGTATTTATTATTCATACACTAAACATGTATTTAATACTAATACACTAAACATGTATTTAATATTTATACACTAAACATGTATTTAATATTAATACAAAAACATGTATTTAATTTTAATAAACTAAACACATATTTAATATCAATACACTAAACATGTATTTAATATTAATACAAAAACATGTATTTAATTTTAATAAACTAAACACATATTTAATATCAATACACTAAACATGTATTTATTATTTATCCACTAAACATATATTTAATATTCATAAACTAAACATGTATTTAATATTCATACACTAAACGTGTATTTAATATTCTTACACTAAACATGTATTTAATATTAATACAAAAACATGTATTTAAGTTTAATAAACTGAACATATATTTAATATTAATACACTAAAGATGTATTTAATATTGATACACTAAACATTGATTTAATATTAATACACTAAACATGTAGTTATTATTTATACACTAAACATGTATTTAATATTAATACACTAAACATGTATTTAATATTTATACACTAAACATGTATTTAATATTCATTCAATAAACATGTAGTTATTTTTCTTACACTTAATATGTATTTAATATTAATACAAAAACATGTATTTAATATTAATACAAAAACATGTATTTAATTTTAATGAACTAAACATATATTTAATATTAATACACTAAACATGTATTAAATATTTATATACCAAACATGTATTTAATATTCATTCAATAAACATGTAGTTATTATTCTTACACTTAATATGTATTTAATATTAATACAAAAACATGTATTCACTTTTAATAAACTAAACATATATTTAATATTAATACACTAAACATGTAGTTATTATTCATACACTAAACATGTATTTAATTTTAATAAACTAAACATTTAATATTTATACACTAAACATGTATTTAACATTTATACACTTAACATTTATTTAATATTAATACAAAAACATGTATTTAATTTTAATAAACTAACCATATATTTAATATTTATACACTAATCATGTTTTTAATATTAATACACTAAACATGTATTTAATATTAATAGAAAAACATGTATTTAAGTTTAAAAAACTAAACATATATTTAATATTAATACACTAAACATGTATTTAGTATTAATACACTAAACATGTATTTAATATTCATACACTAAACATGTAGTTATTATTTATACACTAAACATGTATTTAATATTAATACACTAAACATGTATTCAATATTTATACACTAAACATGTATTTAATATTCATTCAATAAACATGTAGTTATTATTCTTACACTTAAATGTATTTTATATTAATACAAAAACATGTAATTAATTTTAATAAACTAAACATATATTTAATATTAATACACTAAACATGTATTTAATATGTTTACACTAAACGTGTATTTAATATTTATACACTAAAAGTGTATTTAATATTCATACACTAAACATGTATTTAATATTAATACACTAAATATGTATTTAATATTTATACACTAAACATGTATTTAATATTTATACACTAAACATGTATTTAATATAAATACACCAAATATGTATTTATTATTTATCCACTAAACATGTATTTAATATTCATAAACTAAACATGTATTTAATATTCATACACTAAACGTGTATTTAATATTCATACACTAAACATGTATTTAATATTCATACACCAAACATGTATTTAATATTCATACACTAAACATGTATTTAATATTTATACACTAAACATGTATTTAATATTCATACACTAAACATGTATTTAATATTAATACGATGAACATGTATTTAATAATCATATACTAAACATATATGTAATTATATACTAATCATATATTTAATATTCATACAGTAAACATGTATTTAATATTCATACACTAAACATGTATTTAATATTAATACACTAAACATGTATTCAATATTTATACACTAAACATGTATTTAATATTCATTCAATAAACATGTAGTTATTATTCTTACACTTAAATGTATTTTATATTAATACAAAAACATGTAATTAATTTTAATAAACTAAACATATATTTAATATTAATACACTAAACATGTATTTAATATGTTTACACTAAACGTGTATTTAATATTTATACACTAAAAGTGTATTTAATATTCATACACTAAACATGTATTTAATATTAATACACTAAATATGTATTTAATATTTATACACTAAACATGTATTTAATATTTATACACTAAACATGTATTTAATATAAATACACCAAATATGTATTTATTATTTATCCACTAAACATGTATTTAATATTCATAAACTAAACATGTATTTAATATTCATACACTAAACGTGTATTTAATATTCATACACTAAACATGTATTTAATATTAATACACTAAACATGTATTTAATATTCATACACTAAACATGTATTTAATATTTATACACTAAACATGTATTTAATATCAATACACTGAACATGTATTTAATAATCATAAACCAAACATATATGTAATTATATACTAATCATATATTTAATATTCATACAGTAAACATGTATTTAATATTCATACACTAAACATGTATTTAATATCAATACACTGAACATGTATTTAATAATCATAAACCAAACATATATGTAATTATATACTAATCATATATTTAATAATCATACAGTAAACATGTATTTATTATCCTCTAAATAAGGCACACTTGGAAATAATGAATTTCTTTATATGTGCAGTTGCGGCAGAAGTCCACAGGAGGGCGCACGTTCCCTTTTAATAAGTCCGGTCCTCTCCGTCTCTCTCTCTCTCTTTTTCCTTTTTTTTGTTTCTTTTATTTTTTTTTACATAAGTTTGGTTTCTCATACACTTATATTTATACACTAAACATGTATTTAATATTAATACACTAAACATGTATTTAATATGTATACACTAAACATGTATTTAATATTAATACACTAAACATGTATTTAATATTTATACACTAAACATGTATTTAATATTAATACAAAAACATGTATTTAATATTAATATAAAAACATGTATTTGATTTTAATAAACTAAACATATATTTAATATTTATACACTAAACATGTATTTAATATTAATACAAAAACATGTACTTAATTTTAATAAACTAAACTGTAGTTATTATTCATACACTAAACATGTACTTAATATTCATAAACTAAACATGTATTCAACATTTATACACTAAACATGTATTTAATATTAATACAAAAACATGTATTTAATTTTAATAAACTAAACATGTAGTTATTATTAATACACTAAACCTGTATTTAATATTCATACACTAAACATGTATTTAATATTAATACACTAATCATGTATTTAATATTCATACACTAAATATGCATTTAATATTCATACACTTAACATGTATTTAATATTTATACACTAAACTTGTATTTAATATTCATACACGAAACATATATTTATTATTCATACACTAAACATGTATTTAATATTGATACACTAAACATGTATTTAATATTCATACACTAAACATGTATTTAATATTAATACAAAAACATGTATTTAATTTTAATAAAGTAAACACATGTTTAATATTAATACACTAAACATGTATTTAATATTAATACACTAAACATGTATTTAATATTTATACACTAAACATGTATTTAATATTAATACACTAAACATGTATTTAATATTTATACACTAATCATGTATTTAATATTAATACACTAATCATGTATTTAATATTTATACACTAAATATGTATTTAATATTCATACACTTAACATGTATTTAATATTTATACACAAAACATGTATTTAATATTAATACACTAAACATGTATTTAATATTCATACATTAACCATGTATTTAATATTCATACACTAAACATGTATTTAATATTTATACACTAAACATGTATTTGATATTCATACACTAAACATGTATTTAATATTTATACACTAAACATTGATTTAATAATAATACACTAAACATGTATTCAATATTCATACACTAAACATGTATTTAATATTAATACAAAAACATGTATTTAATTTTAATAAAGTAAACACATATTTAATATTAATACACTAAACATGTATTTAATATTTATACACTAAACATGTATTTAATATTAATACACTAAATATTTATTTATTATTTATCCACTAAACATGTATTTAATATTCATAGACTAAACATGTATTCAATATTCATACACTAAACATGTATTTAATATTTATACACTAAACATGTATTTAATATTAATACAAAAACATGTATTTAATTTTAATAAACTAAACATATATTTAATATTATTACACTAAACATGTATTTAATATTTATACACTGAACATGTATTAAATATTAATACACTAAACATTTAGTTATTATTTATACACTAATCATGTATTTAATATTAATACACTAAACATGTATTTAATATTAATACACTAAACATGTATTTAACATTTATACACTAAACATGTTTTTAATATTCATACACTAAACATGTATTTAATATTAATACAAAAACATGTATTTAATTTTAATAAACTAAAAATATTTAATATTAATACACTAAACATGTATTTAATATTAATACACTAAACATGTATTTAATATTTATACACTAAACATGTATTTAATATTAATACAGTAAACATGTATTAAATATTTATACAAAAACATGTATTTAATTTTAATAAACTAAACATATATTTAATATTAATACACTAAACATGTATTTATCATGTATACACTAAACATGTTTTTAATATAAATTCACTAAACATGTTTTTAATATAAATTCACTAAACAGGTATTTAACATTAATACAAAAACATGTATTTAATTTTAATACACTAAACATGTAATTAACATGTACACACTAAACATGTTTTTAATATTAATACACTAAACATGTATTTAATATTGATACAAAAACATGTATTTAATTTTAATAAACTAAATATATATTTTATATTCATACACTAAACATGTATTCAACATTTATACACTAAAAATCTATTTAATATTAATACACTAAACATGTATTTAATATTTATACACTAAACATGTATTTAATATTAATTCAAAAACATGTATTTAATTTTAATAAACTAAAAATATATTTAATATTAATACACCAAACATATATTTAATATGAATACACTAAACATGTATTTAATTTTCATACACTAAACATGTAGTTATTATTTATACAGTAAACATGTATTAAATATTTATACACTAAACATGTATTCAATATTCATTCAATAAACATGTAGTTATTGAATGAACACTTAATATGTATTTAATATTAATACAAAAACATGTATTTAATTTAAATAAACTAAACATATATTTAATATTAATACACTAAACATGTATTTAATATTAATACACTGAGAATGTATTTAATATTTATACACTAAACAAGTATTTAATATTATTACAAAAACATGTATTTAATTTTAATAAACTAAACACATATTTAATATTAATACACTAAACATGTATTTAATATTAATACACTAACATGTATTTAATAATTATACACTAAAATGGAATTTAATAATAGACTAAACATGTATTTAATATTTTCATACTAAACTTGTATTTAATATTCATACACTAAACATGTATTTAATATTCATAAACTAAACATGTATTTAACATTTATACACTAAACATGTATTTAATATTAATACACTAAACCTGTATTTAATATTCATACACTAAACATGTATTTAATATTCATACACTTAACATGTATTTAATATTTATACACTAAACTTGTATTTAATATTCATACTCGAAACATGTATTTATTATTCATACACTAAACATGTATTTAATATTCATACACTAAACATGTATTTAATATTCATACATTAAACATGTATTTAATATTTATACACTAAATATGTGTATAAAATTTATACACTAAACATGTATTTAATATTCATACACTAAACATGTATTTGATATTCATACACTAAACATGTATTTAATATTTTTACACTAAACATGTATTTAATATTCTTACACTAAACATGTATTTAATATTAATACACTAAACATGTATTTATTATTTATACACTAAACATGTATTTATTATGAATACACAAAACATGTATTTAATATTAATACACTAAACATGTATTTAATATTAATACACTAATCATGTATTTAATATTAATACACTAATCATGTATTTAATATTAATACAAAAACATGTATTTAATTTTAATAAACCAAACATATATTTAATATTTATACAGTAAACATGTATTTAACATGTATACACTAAAAATGTATTTAATATTAATACACTAAACATGTATTTAATATTATTACACTAAACATGTATTTAATTTTAATAAACTAAACATATTTAATATTAATACACTAAACATGTGTTTAATATTTATACACTAAACATGTATTTAACATTTATACACTAAACATGTATTTAATATTAATACAAAAACATGTATTTAATTTTAATAAACTAAACATATATTTAATATTAATACACTAAACATGTTTTTAATATAAATTCACTAAACATGTATTTAACATTAATAAAAAAACATGTATTTAATTTTAATAAACCAAACATATATTTAATATTTATACAGTAAACATGTATTTAACATGTATACACTAAAAATGTATTTAATATTAATACACTAAACATGTATTTAATATTAATACACTAAACATGTATTTAATATTAATACAAAAACATGTATTTAATTTTAATAAACTAAACATATATTTAATATTAATACACTAAATATGTATTTAATATTTATACACTAAAGATGTATTTAACATTTATACACTAAACATGTTCTTAATATTTATACACTAAACATGTATTTGATATTAATACAAAAACATGTATTTAATTTTAATAAACTAAACATATATTTAATATTAATACACTAAACATGTAATTAACATGTATACACTAAACATGTTTTTAATATTAATACACTAAACCTGTATTTAATATTTATACAATAAACATGTAGTTATTATTTATAAACTAAACATGTATTTAACATTTATACACTAAACATCAATTTAATATTAATACACTAAACATGTATTTAATATTAATAAAAAAACATGTATTTAATTTTAATAAACTAAACATGTATTTAATATTAATACACTAAACATTTATTTAATATTGATACAAAAACATGTATTTAATTTTAATAAACTAAATATATATTTTATATTCATACACTAAACATGTATTCAACATTTATACACTAAAAATCTATTTAATATTAATACACTAAACATGTATTTAATATTTATACACTAAACATGTATTTAATATTAATTCAAAAACATGTATTTAATTTTAATAAACTAAACATATATTTAATATTAATACACCAAACATATATTTAATATGAATACACTAAACATGTATTTAATTTTCATACACTAAACATGTAGTTATTATTTATACAGTAAACATGTATTAAATATTTATACACTAAACATGTATTCAATATTCATTCAATAAACATGTAGTTATTGAATGAACACTTAATATGTATTTAATATTAATACAAAAACATGTATTTAATTTAAATAAACTAAACATATATTTAATATTAATACACTAAACATGTATTTAATATTAATACACTGAGAATGTATTTAATATTTATACACTAAACAAGTATTTAATATTATTACAAAAACATGTATTTAATTTTAATAAACTAAACACATATTTAATATTAATACACTAAACATGTATTTAATATTAATACACTAACATGTATTTAATAATTATACACTAAAATGGAATTTAATAATAGACTAAACATGTATTTAATATTTTCATACTAAACTTGTATTTAATATTCATACACTAAACATGTATTTAATATTCATAAACTAAACATGTATTTAACATTTATACACTAAACATGTATTTAATATTAATACACTAAACCTGTATTTAATATTCATACACTAAACATGTATTTAATATTAATACACTAAATATGCATTTAATATTCATACACTTAACATGTATTTAATATTTATACACTAAACTTGTATTTAATATTCATACTCGAAACATGTATTTATTATTCATACACTAAACATGTATTTAATATTCATACACTAAACATGTATTTAATATTCATACATTAAACATGTATTTAATATTTATACACTAAATATGTGTATAAAATTTATACACTAAACATGTATTTAATATTCATACACTAAACATGTATTTGATATTCATACACTAAACATGTATTTAATATTTTTACACTAAACATGTATTTAATATTCTTACACTAAACATGTATTTAATATTAATACACTAAACATGTATTTATTATTTATACACTAAACATGTATTTATTATGAATACACAAAACATGTATTTAATATTAATACACTAAACATGTATTTAATATTAATACACTAATCATGTATTTAATATTAATACACTAATCATGTATTTAATATTCATACATTAACCATGTGTTTAATATTCATACACTAAACATGTATTTAATATTTATACACTAAACATGTATTTGATATTTATACTCTAAACATTGATTTAATATTAATACACTAAACATGTATTTAATATTCATACACTAAACATGTATTTAATATTAATACATTGATTATGTATTTAATAATCATATACTAAACGTATATGTAATTATACACTAATCATATATTTAATTTTCATACAGTAAACATGTATTTAATATTTATACATTAAACATGTATTTAATATTCATACACTAAGCATGTATTTAATATTAATACACTGAACATGTATTTAATAATTATATACCAAACATATATGTAATTATATACTAATCATATATTTAATATTCATTTAGTAAACATGTATTTATTATCCTCTAAATAAGGCACACTTGGAAATAATGAATTTCTTTATGCGTGCAGTTGCGGCAGAAGTCCACAGGAGGGCGCACGTTCCCTCTTAATAAGTCCGGTCCTCTCCGTCTCTCTCTCTCTCTTTTTCCTTTTTTTTGTTTCTTTTATTTTTCTTTTACATAAGTTTGGTTACTCATACACTTATATTTATACACTAAACATGCATTTAATATTAATACACTAAACATGTATTTAAGTTTAATAAACTAAACATATATTTAATATTAATACACTAAACATTGATTTAATATTAATACACTAAACATGTATTTAATACTTATACTCTAAACATGTATTTAATATTCATACACCAAACATGTATTTAATATTAATACAAAAACATGTATTTAATTTTAATAAACAAAACATATATTTAATATTAATACACTAAACATGTATTTAATATTTATACACTAAACATGTATTTAACATTTATACACTAAACATGTTTTTAATATTAATACACTAAACGTGTATTTAATATTCATACACTAAACATGTATTTAATATTCATACACTAAACATTTAGTTATTATTCTTACACTTAATATGTATTTAATATTAATACAAAAACATGTATTTAATTTTAATAAACTAAACATATATTTAATATTAATACACTAAAAATGTATTTAATATTTTTACACTAAACGTGTATTTAATATTAATACACTAAAAGTGTATTTAATATTTATACACTAAACATGTATTTAATATTTATACACTAAACATGTATTTAATATTAATACACTGAACCTGTATTTAATAATCATATACCAAACATATATGTAATCATATACTAATCATATATTTAATATTCATACAGTAAACATGTATTTATTATCCTCTAAATAAGGCACACTTGGAAATAATGAATTTCTTTATGCGTGCAGTTGCGGCAGAAGTCCACAGGAGGGCGCAGGTTCCCTCTTAATAAGTCCGGTCCTCTCCGTCTCTCTCTCTCTCTTTTTCCTTTTTTTTTGTTTCTTTTATTTTTTTTTACATAAGTTTGGTTTCTCATACACTTATATTTATACACTAAACATGTATTTAATATTAATACACTAAACATGTATTTAATATTTATACACTAAACATGTATTTAATATTAGTACAAAAACATGTATTTAATTTTAATAAACTAAACATATATTTAATATTAATACACTAAACATGTATTAAATATTCATACACTAAATATGTATTTAATATGCATACACTTAACATGTATTTAATATTTATTCACGAAACATGTATTTAATATTCATACATTAAAAATGTATTTAATATTCATACACTAAACATGTATTTAATATTCATACATTAAACATGCATTTAATATTCATACACTAAACATGTATTTAATATTCGTACACGAAACATGTATTTAATATTTATACACTAAATATGTATTTAATATTTATACACTTAACATGTATTTAATATTTATACACGAAACTTGTATTTAATATTAATACAAAAACGTGTATTTAATTTTAATAAACTAAACATATATTTAATATTAATACACTAATCATTTTTTTAATATTAATACAAAAACATGTATTTAATTTTAATAAACTAAACACATATTTAATATTATTACACTAAACGTGTATTAAATATTCATACACTAAACATGTATTTAATATTCATTCAATAAACATGTAGTTATTTTTCTTACACTTAATATGTATTTAATATTAATACAAAAACATGTATTTAATTTCAATAAACTAAACATATATTTAATGTTAATACACTAAACATGTATTTAATATTGTTACACTAAACGTGTATTTACTATTTATACACTAAAAGTGTATTTAATATTAATACACTAAACATGTATTTAATATTAATACACTAAACATGTATTTAATATTCATACACTAAACATGTATTTAATATTAACACACTAAACATGTATTTAATATTTATACACTAAACATGTATTTAATATTAATAAACTAAACAAGCATTTAATATTCATACACTAAACATGTATTTAATATTCATACAAAAACATGTATTTAATTTTAATAAACTAAACATATATTTAATATTTATACACTAAACCTGTAGTTATTATTCATACACTAAACATGTATTTAATATTAATACACTAAACCTGTATTTAATATTTATACACTAAACATGTATTTAATATTAATACAAAAACATTTATTTAATTTTAATAAAGTAAACACATATTTAATATTAATACATTAAACATGAATTTAATATTCATACACTAAACATTAATTTAATATTTATACACTAAACATGTATTTAATATTAATACACTAAATATTTATTTATTATTTATCCACTAAACATGTATTTAATATTCATAAACTAAACATGTATTTAATATTCATACACTAAACATGTATTTAATATTTATACACTAAACATGTATTTAATATTCATACACTAAATCTGTATTTAATATTCATACACTAAACATGTATTTAATATTAATACAAAAACATGTATTTAAGTTTAATAAACTAAAAATATATTTAATATTATTACACTAAACATGTATTTAATATTTATAGACAGGCATGTATTTAACATTTATACACTAAACATGTATTTAATATTAATACACTAAACATGTATTCAATATTCATACACTAAACATGTATTTAATATTCATACACTAAACATGTATTTAATATTAATACACTGAACATGTATTTAATAATCATATACCAAACATATATGTAATTATATACTAATCATATATTTAATATTCATACAGTAAACATGTATTTATTATCCTCTAAATAAGACACACTTGGAAATAATGAATTTCTTTATGTGTGCAGTTACGGCAGAAGTCCACAGGAGGGCGCACGTTCCCTCTTAATAAGTCCGGTCCTCTCCGTCTCTCTCTCTCTCTTTTTCCTTTTTTTTGTTTCTTTTATTTTTTTTGACATAAGTTTGGTTTCTCATACACTTATATTTATTAACTAAACATGTATTTAATATTAATACACTAAACATGTATTTAATATTTATACACTAAACATATATTTAATATTAATACACTAAACATGTATTTAACATTCATACACTAAACATGTATTTAACATTCATACACTAAACATGTTTTTAATATTAATACACTAAACATGTATTTATTATTAATACAAAAACATGTATTTAATTTTAATAAACTAAACATTTAATATTAATACACTAAACATGTATTTAATATTAATACACTAAACATGTATTTAATATTAATACACTAAATATGTATTTATTATTTATCCACTAAACATGTATTTAATATTCATAAACTAAACATGTATTTAATATTCATACACTAAATGTGTATTTAATATTCATACACTAAACATGAATTTAATATTATATAAAAACATGTATTTAAGTTTAATAAACTAAACATATATTTAATATTAATACACTAAACATGTATTTAATATTTATACACAAACATGTATTTAATATTCATACACTAAACATGTATTTAATATTCATACACTAAACATGTATTTAATATTCATACACTAAACATGTATTTAATATTTATACACTAAACATGTATTTAATTTTAATACACTAAACATATATTTAATATTAATACACTAAACATGTATTTAACATTCGTACACTAAACATGTATTTAACATTTATACACTAAACGTGTATTTAATATTAATACAAAAACATGTATTTAATTTTAATTAACTAAACATTTAATATTAATACACTAAACATGTATTTAATATTAATACACTAAACATGTATTTAATATTTATACACTAAACATGTATTTAATATTTATACACTAAACATGTATTTAATATTCATACACTAAAAATGTAGTTATTATTCATACACTAAACATGTAGTTATTATTCATACACTAAACATGTATTTAATATTAATAGACTAAACCTGTATTTAATATTTATACACTAAACATGTCTTTAATATTAATACACTAAACATGTATTTAATATTTATACACTAAACATGTATTTAATATTAATACACTAAATATGTATTTATTATATATCCACTAAACATGTATTTAATATTCATAAACTAAACATGTATTTAATATTCATACACTAAACGTGTATTTAATATTCATACACTAAACATGTATTTAATATTAATACAAAAACCTGTATTTAAGTGTAATAAACTAAACATATATTTAATATTAATACACTAAACATGTATTTAATATTAATACACTAAATATGTATTAAATATTCATACACTAAACATTTATTTAATATTCATTCAATAAACATGTAGTTATTATTCTTACATTTAATATGTATTTAATATTAATACAAAAACATGTATTTAATTTTAATAAACTAATCATATATTTAATATTAATACACTAAACATGTATTTAATATTTTTACACTAAACGTGTATTTAATATTTATATACTAAAAGTGTATTTAATATTAATACACTAAACATGTATTTAATATTAATACACTAAACATGTATTTAATATTTATACACTAAACATGTATTTAATATTCATATACTAAACATGTATTTATTATCAATACACTAAACATGTATTTAATGTTCATAAACTAAACATGTATTCAACATTTATACACTAAACATGTATTTAATATTCATACACTAAACATGTAGTTATTATTTATACACTAAACATGTATTTAATATTAATACACTAAACGTGTATTTAATATTCATACACTAAACATGTATTTAATATTAATACAAAACATGTATTTAAGTTTAATAAACTAAACATATATTTAATATTAATATACTAAACATGTATTTAATATTCATACAGTAAACATGTATTGAATATTCATACACTAAACATGTATTTAATATTATACACTAAAAATGTATTTAATATTCATACACTAAACATGTATTTAATATTTATACACTAAACATGTATTTAATATTAATACAAAAACATGTATTTAATTTTAATAAACTAAACGTATATTTAATATTATTACACTAAACATGTATTTAATATTTATACACTAAACATGTATTTAATAGTTATACACTAATCATGTATTTAATATTAATACACTAATCATGTATTTAATATTTATACACTAAATATGTATTTAATATTCATACACTAAACATGTATTTAATATTCATACATTAAACATGTATTTAATATTTATACACTAAACACGTATTTAAAATTCGTACATTAAACATGTATTTAATATTCATACACTAAACATGTATTTAATATTCATACATGAAACATGTTTTTATTATTCATACACTAAACATGTATTTAATATTTATACACTAAACATGTATTTAATATTAATACAAAAACATGTATTTAATTTTAATAAACTAAACATATATTTAATATTCATACACTAAACATGTATTTAATATTAACACACTAAACATGTATTTAATATTAATACAAAAACATGTATTTAATTTTAATAAACTAAACATATATTTAATATTCATACACTAAACATGTATTTAATATTCATACACCAAACATGTATTTAACATTCATACACTAAACATGTTTGTAATATTTATACACTAAACATGTATTTAATATTAATACAAAAACCTGTATTTAATTTTAATATACTAATCATATATTTAATATTCATACAGTAAACATGTATTTATTATCCTCTAAATAAGGCACACTTGGAAATAATGAATTTCTTTATATGTGCAGTTGCGGCAGAAGTCCACAGGAGGGCGCACGTTCACTCAACCTGTACTACAATCATAAGTCAACTTAACTACTACCATAATTCAACCTGTACTACTATCATAAGTCAACTTAACTACTACCATAACTCAACCTGTACTATCATGAGTGAACTTACCTACTACCATAATTCAACCTGTACTACTATCATAAGTCAACTTAACTACTACCATAACTCAACCTGTACTACTATCATAAGTCAACTTAACGACTACCATAACTCAACCTGTACTACTATCATAAGTCAACTTAAATACTACCATAACTCAACCTGTACTACTCTCATTAGTCAACTTAACTACTACCATAACTCAACCTGTACTATTATCATAAGTCAACTTAACTACTACCATAACTCAACCTGTACTACTATCATAAGTCAACTTAACTACTACCATAACTCAACCTGTACTACTATCATAAGTCAACTTAACTACTACCATAACTCAACCTGTACTACTATCATAAGTCAACTTAACGACTACCATAACTCAACCTGTACTACTATCATAAGTCAACTTAACGACTACCATAACTCAACCTGTACTACTCTCAAAAGTCAACTTAACTACTACCATAACTCAACCTGTACTATTATCATAAGTCAACTTAACTACTACCATAACTCAACCTGTACTACTATCATAAGTCAACTTAACTACTACCATAACTCAACCTGTACTATCATGAGTGAACTTACCTACTACCATAATTCAACCAGTACTACTATCATAAGTCAACTTAACTACTACCATAACTCAACCTGTACTACTATCATAAGTCAACTTAACGACTACCATAACTCAACCTGTACTACAATCATAAGTCAACTTAACTACTACCATAATTCAACCTGTACTACTATCATAAGTCAACTTAACTACTACCATAACTCAACCTGTACTATCATGAGTGAACTTACCTACTACCATAATTCAACCTGTACTACTATCATAAGTCAACTTAACGACTACCATAACTCAACCTGTACTACAATCATAAGTCAACTTAACGACTACCATAACTCAACCTGTACTACTATCATAAGTCAACTTAACTACTACCATAACTCAACCTGTACTATTCTCATCAGTCAACTTAACTACTACCATAACTCAACCTGTACTACTATCATAAGTCAACTTAACTACTACCATAACTCAACCTGTACTATCATGAGTGAACTTACCTACTACCATAATTCAACCTGTACTACTATCATAAGTCAACTTAACTACTACCATAACTCAACCTGTACTACTATCATAAGTCAACTTAACGACTACCATAACTTAACCTGTACTACAATCATAAGTCAACTTAACTACTACCATAATTCAACCTGTACTACTATCATAAGTCAACTTAACTACTACCATAACTCAACCTGTACTATCATGAGTGAACTTACCTACTACCATAATTCAACTTGTACTACTATCATAAGTCAACTTAACTACTACCATAACTCAACCTGTACTACTATCATAAGTCAACTTAACGACTACCATAACTCAACCTGTACTACTATCATAAGTCAACTTAACTACTACCATAACTCAACCTGTACTACTCTCATAAGTCAACTTAACTACTACCATAACTCAACCTGTACTATTATCATAAGTCAACTTAACGAATACCATAACTCAACCTGTACTACTATCATAAGTCAACTTAACTACTACCATAACTCAACCTGTACTACTATCATAAGTCAACTTAACTACTACCATAACTCAACCTGTACTACTATCATAAGTCAACTTAACGACTACCATAACTCAATCTGTACTACTATCATAAGTCAACTTAACTACTACCATAACTCAACCTGTACTACTATCATAAGTCAACTTAACTACTACCATAACTCAACCTGTACTTCTATCATAAGTCAACTTAACTACTACCATAACTCAACCTGTACTACTATCATAAGTCAACTTAACGACTACCATAACTCAACCTGTACTACTATCATAAGTCAACTTAACTACTACCATAACTCAACCTGTACTACTATCACAAGTCAACTTAACTACTACCATAACTCAACCTGTACTACTATCATAAGTCAACTTAACTACTACCATAACTCAACCTGTACTACTATCATAAGTCAACTTAACTACTACCATAACTCAACCTGTACTACTATCATAAGTCAACTTAACTACTACCATAACCACCTGTACTACTATCATAAGTCAACTTAACGACTACCATAACTCAACCTGTACTACTATCATAAGTCAACTTAACTACTACCATAACTCAACCTGTACTATCATGAGTGAACTTACTTACTACCATAATTCAACCTGTACTACTATCATAAGTCAACTTAACTACTACCATAACTCAACCTGTACTACTATCATAAGTCAACTTAACGACTACCATAACTCAACCTGTACTACTATCATAAGTCAACTTGACTACTACCATAACTCAACCTGTACTATCATGAGTGAACTTACCTACTACCATAATTCAACCTGTACTACTATCATAAGTCAACTTAACTACTACCATAACTCAACCTGTACTACTATCATAAGTCAACTTAACTACTACCATAACTCAACCTGTACTACTATCATAAGTCAACTTAACGACTACCATAACTCAACCTGTACTACTATCATAAGTCAACTTAACTACTACCATAACTCAACCTGTACTACTATCATAAGTCAACTTAACTACTACCATAACTCAACCTGTACTACTCTCATAAGTCAACTTAACTACTACCATAACTCAACCTGTACTATTATCATAAGTCAACTTAACTACTACCATAACTCAACCTGTACTACTATCATAAGTCAACTTAACTACTACCATAACTCAACCTGTACTACTATCATAAGTCAACTTAACTACTACCATAACTCAACCTGTACTACTATCATAAGTCAACCTAACGACTACCATAACTCAACCTGTACTACTATCATAAGTCAACTTAACTACTACCATAACTCAACCTGTACTACTATCATAAGTCAACTTAACTACTACCATAACTCAACCTGTACTATCATGAGTGAACTTACCTACTACCATAATTCAACCTGTACTACTATCATAAGTCAACTTAACTACTACCATAACTCAACCTGTACTACTATCATAAGTCAACTTAACGACTACCATAACTCAACCTGTACTACTATCATAAGTCAACTTAACTACTACCATAACTCAACCTGTACTACTCTCATAAGTCAACTTAACTACTACCATAACTCAACCTGTACTACTATCACAAGTCAACTTAACTACTACCATAACTCAACCTGTACTACTATCATAAGTCAACTTAACTACTACCATAACTCAACCTGTACTACTATCATAAGTCAACTTAACTACTACCATAACTCAACCTGTACTACTATCATAAGTCAACTTAACTACTACCATAACCACCTGTACTACTATCATAAGTCAACTTAACGACTACCATAACTCAACCTGTACTACTATCATAAGTCAACTTAACTACTACCATAACTCAACCTGTACTATCATGAGTGAACTTACTTACTACCATAATTCAACCTGTACTACTATCATAAGTCAACTTAACTACTACCATAACTCAACCTGTACTACTATCATAAGTCAACTTAACGACTACCATAACTCAACCTGTACTACTATCATAAGTCAACTTGACTACTACCATAACTCAACCTGTACTATCATGAGTGAACTTACCTACTACCATAATTCAACCTGTACTACTATCATAAGTCAACTTAACTACTACCATAACTCAACCTGTACTACTATCATAAGTCAACTTAACTACTACCATAACTCAACCTGTACTACTATCATAAGTCAACTTAACGACTACCATAACTCAACCTGTACTACTATCATAAGTCAACTTAACTACTACCATAACTCAACCTGTACTACTATCATAAGTCAACTTAACTACTACCATAACTCAACCTGTACTACTCTCATAAGTCAACTTAACTACTACCATAACTCAACCTGTACTATTATCATAAGTCAACTTAACTACTACCATAACTCAACCTGTACTACTATCATAAGTCAACTTAACTACTACCATAACTCAACCTGTACTACTATCATAAGTCAACTTAACTACTACCATAACTCAACCTGTACTACTATCATAAGTCAACCTAACGACTACCATAACTCAACCTGTACTACTATCATAAGTCAACTTAACTACTACCATAACTCAACCTGTACTACTATCATAAGTCAACTTAACTACTACCATAACTCAACCTGTACTATCATGAGTGAACTTACCTACTACCATAATTCAACCTGTACTACTATCATAAGTCAACTTAACTACTACCATAACTCAACCTGTACTACTATCATAAGTCAACTTAACGACTACCATAACTCAACCTGTACTACTATCATAAGTCAACTTAACTACTACCATAACTCAACCTGTACTACTCTCATAAGTCAACTTAACTACTACCATAACTCAACCTGTACTATTATCATAAGTCAACTTAACGAATACCATAACTCAACCTGTACTACTATCATAAGTCAACTTAACTACTACCATAACTCAACCTGTACTACTATCATAAGTCAACTTAACTACTACCATAACTCAACCTGTACTACTATCATAAGTCAACTTAACGACTACCATAACTCAATCTGTACTACTATCATAAGTCAACTTAACTACTACCATAACTCAACCTGTACTACTATCATAAGTCAACTTAACTACTACCATAACTCAACCTGTACTACTATCATAAGTCAACTTAACTACTACCATAACTCAACCTGTACTACTATCATAAGTCAACTTAACGACTACCATAACTCAACCTGTACTACTATCATAAGTCAACTTAACTACTACCATAACTCAACCTGTACTACTATCACAAGTCAACTTAACTACTACCATAACTCAACCTGTACTACTATCATAAGTCAACTTAACTACTACCATAACTCAACCTGTACTACTATCATAAGTCAACTTAACTACTACCATAACTCAACCTGTACTACTATCATAAGTCAACTTAACTACTACCATAACTCAACCTGTACTACTATCATAAGTCAACTTAACTACTACCATAACTCAACCTGTACTACTATCATAAGTCAACTTAACTACTACCATAACTCAACCTGTACTACTATCATAAGTCAACTTAACTACTACCATAACTCAACCTGTACTACTATCATAAGTCAACTTAACTACTACCATAACTCAACCTGTACTACTATCATAAATCAACTTAACTACTACCATAACTCAACCTGTACTACTATCACAAGTCAACTTAACTACTACCATAACTCAACCTGTACTATTATCATAAGTCAACTTAAATACTACCATAACTCAACCTGTACTACTCTCATAAGTCAACTTAACTACTACCATAACTCAACCTGTACTATTATCATAAGTCAACTTAACTACTACCATAACTCAACCTGTACTACTATCATAAGTCAACTTAACTACTACCATAACTCAACCTGTACTACTATCATAAGTCAACTTAACTACTACCATAACTCAACCTGTACTACTATCATAAGTCAACTTAACGACTACCATAACTCAACCTGTACTACTATCATAAGTCAACTTAACTACTACCATAACTCAACCTGTACTACTCTCAAAAGTCAACTTAACTACTACCATAACTCAACCTGTACTATTATCATAAGTCAACTTAACTACTACCATAACTCAACCTGTACTACTATCATAAGTCAACTTAACTACTACCATAACTCAACCTGTACTATCATGAGTGAACTTACCTACTACCATAATTCAACCTGTACTACTATCATAAGTCAACTTAACTACTACCATAACTCAACCTGTACTACTATCATAAGTCAACTTAACGACTACCATAACTCAACCTGTACTACAATCATAAGTCAACTTAACTACTACCATAATTCAACCTGTACTACTATCATAAGTCAACTTAACTACTACCATAACTCAACCTGTACTATCATGAGTGAACTTACCTACTACCATAATTCAACCTGTACTACTATCATAAGTCAACTTAACGACTACCATAACTCAACCTGTACTACAATCATAAGTCAACTTAACGACTACCATAACTCAACCTGTACTACTATCATAAGTCAACTTAACTACTACCATAACTCAACCTGTACTATTCTCATCAGTCAACTTAACTACTACCATAACTCAACCTGTACTACTATCATAAGTCAACTTAACTACTACCATAACTCAACCTGTACTATCATGAGTGAACTTACCTACTACCATAATTCAACCTGTACTACTATCATAAGTCAACTTAACTACTACCATAACTCAACCTGTACTACTATCATAAGTCAACTTAACGACTACCATAACTTAACCTGTACTACAATCATAAGTCAACTTAACTACTACCATAATTCAACCTGTACTACTATCATAAGTCAACTTAACTACTACCATAACTCAACCTGTACTATCATGAGTGAACTTACCTACTACCATAATTCAACTTGTACTACTATCATAAGTCAACTTAACTACTACCATAACTCAACCTGTACTACTATCATAAGTCAACTTAACGACTACCATAACTCAACCTGTACTACTATCATAAGTCAACTTAACTACTACCATAACTCAACCTGTACTACTCTCATAAGTCAACTTAACTACTACCATAACTCAACCTGTACTATTATCATAAGTCAACTTAACGAATACCATAACTCAACCTGTACTACTATCATAAGTCAACTTAACTACTACCATAACTCAACCTGTACTACTATCATAAGTCAACTTAACTACTACCATAACTCAACCTGTACTACTATCATAAGTCAACTTAACGACTACCATAACTCAATCTGTACTACTATCATAAGTCAACTTAACTACTACCATAACTCAACCTGTACTACTATCATAAGTCAACTTAACTACTACCATAACTCAACCTGTACTTCTATCATAAGTCAACTTAACTACTACCATAACTCAACCTGTACTACTATCATAAGTCAACTTAACGACTACCATAACTCAACCTGTACTACTATCATAAGTCAACTTAACTACTACCATAACTCAACCTGTACTACTATCACAAGTCAACTTAACTACTACCATAACTCAACCTGTACTACTATCATAAGTCAACTTAACTACTACCATAACTCAACCTGTACTACTATCATAAGTCAACTTAACTACTACCATAACTCAACCTGTACTACTATCATAAGTCAACTTAACTACTACCATAACCACCTGTACTACTATCATAAGTCAACTTAACGACTACCATAACTCAACCTGTACTACTATCATAAGTCAACTTAACTACTACCATAACTCAACCTGTACTATCATGAGTGAACTTACTTACTACCATAATTCAACCTGTACTACTATCATAAGTCAACTTAACTACTACCATAACTCAACCTGTACTACTATCATAAGTCAACTTAACGACTACCATAACTCAACCTGTACTACTATCATAAGTCAACTTGACTACTACCATAACTCAACCTGTACTATCATGAGTGAACTTACCTACTACCATAATTCAACCTGTACTACTATCATAAGTCAACTTAACTACTACCATAATTCAACCTGTACTACTATCATAAGTCAACTTAACTACTACCATAACTCAACCTGTACTACTATCATAAGTCAACTTAACGACTACCATAACTCAACCTGTACTACTATCATAAGTCAACTTAACTACTACCATAACTCAACCTGTACTACTATCATAAGTCAACTTAACTACTACCATAACTCAACCTGTACTACTCTCATAAGTCAACTTAACTACTACCATAACTCAACCTGTACTATTATCATAAGTCAACTTAACTACTACCATAACTCAACCTGTACTACTATCATAAGTCAACTTAACTACTACCATAACTCAACCTGTACTACTATCATAAGTCAACTTAACTACTACCATAACTCAACCTGTACTACTATCATAAGTCAACCTAACGACTACCATAACTCAACCTGTACTACTATCATAAGTCAACTTAACTACTACCATAACTCAACCTGTACTACTATCATAAGTCAACTTAACTACTACCATAACTCAACCTGTACTATCATGAGTGAACTTACCTACTACCATAATTCAACCTGTACTACTATCATAAGTCAACTTAACTACTACCATAACTCAACCTGTACTACTATCATAAGTCAACTTAACGACTACCATAACTCAACCTGTACTACTATCATAAGTCAACTTAACTACTACCATAACTCAACCTGTACTACTCTCATAAGTCAACTTAACTACTACCATAACTCAACCTGTACTATTATCATAAGTCAACTTAACGAATACCATAACTCAACCTGTACTACTATCATAAGTCAACTTAACTACTACCATAACTCAACCTGTACTACTATCATAAGTCAACTTAACTACTACCATAACTCAACCTGTACTACTATCATAAGTCAACTTAACGACTACCATAACTCAATCTGTACTACTATCATAAGTCAACTTAACTACTACCATAACTCAACCTGTACTACTATCATAAGTCAACTTAACTACTACCATAACTCAACCTGTACTACTATCATAAGTCAACTTAACTACTACCATAACTCAACCTGTACTACTATCATAAGTCAACTTAACGACTACCATAACTCAACCTGTACTACTATCATAAGTCAACTTAACTACTACCATAACTCAACCTGTACTACTATCACAAGTCAACTTAACTACTACCATAACTCAACCTGTACTACTATCATAAGTCAACTTAACTACTACCATAACTCAACCTGTACTACTATCATAAGTCAACTTAACTACTACCATAACTCAACCTGTACTACTATCATAAGTCAACTTAACTACTACCATAACTCAACCTGTACTACTATCATAAGTCAACTTAACTACTACCATAACTCAACCTGTACTACTATCATAAGTCAACTTAACTACTACCATAACTCAACCTGTACTACTATCATAAGTCAACTTAACTACTACCATAACTCAACCTGTACTACTATCATAAGTCAACTTAACTACTACCATAACTCAACCTGTACTACTATCATAAATCAACTTAACTACTACCATAACTCAACCTGTACTACTATCACAAGTCAACTTAACTACTACCATAACTCAACCTGTACTATTATCATAAGTCAACTTAACTACTACCATAAGTCAACCTGTACTACTATCATAAGTCAACTTAACTACTACCATAACTCAACCTGTACTACTATCATAAGTCAACTTAACGACTACCATAACTCAACCTGTACTACTATCATAAGTCAACTTAACGACTACCATAACTCAACCTGTACTACTATCATAAGTCAACTTAACTACTACCATAACTCAACCTGTACTACTCTCATAAGTCAACTTAACTTCTACCATAACTCAACCTGTACTATTATCATAAGTCAACTTAACTACTACCATAACTCAACCTGTACTACTATCATAAGTCAACTTAACTACTACCATAACTCAACCTGTACTACTATCATAAGTCAACTTAACTACTACCATAACTCAACCTGTACTACTATCATAAGTCAACTTAACTACTACCATAACCACCTGTACTAATATCATAAATCAACTTAACTACTACCACAACTCAACCTGTACTACTATCATAAGTCAACTTAACGACTACCATAACTCAACCTGTACTATCATGAGTGAACTTACCTACTACCATAATTCAACCTTGTACTACTATCATAAGTCAACTTAACTACTACCATAACTCAACCTGTACTACTATCATAAGTCAACTTAACGACTACCATAACTCAACCTGTACTACTATCATAAGTCAACTTAACTACTACCATAATTCAACCTGTACTACTATCATAAGTCAACTTAACTACTACCATAACTCAACCTGTACTACTCTCATAAGTCAACTTAACTACTACCATAACTCAACCTGTACTATTATCATAAGTCAACTTAACTACTACCATAACTCAACCTGTACTACTATCATAAATCAACTTAACGACTACCATAACTCAACCTGTACTACTATCATAAGTCAACTTAACTACTACCATAACCACCTGTACTACTATCATAAGTCAACTTAACGACTACCATAACTCAACCTGTACTACTATCATAAGTCAACTTAACTACTACCATAACTCAACCTGTACTATCATGAGTGAACTTACTTACTACCATAATTCAACCTGTACTACTATCATAAGTCAACTTAACTACTACCATAACTCAACCTGTACTACTATCATAAGTCAACTTAACGACTACCATAACTCAACCTGTACTACTATCATAAGTCAACTTGACTACTACCATAACTCAACCTGTACTATCATGAGTGAACTTACCTACTACCATAATTCAACCTGTACTACTATCATAAGTCAACTTAACTACTACCATAATTCAACCTGTACTACTATCATAAGTCAACTTAACTACTACCATAACTCAACCTGTACTACTATCATAAGTCAACTTAACGACTACCATAACTCAACCTGTACTACTATCATAAGTCAACTTAACTACTACCATAACTCAACCTGTACTACTCTCATAAGTCAACTTAACTACTACCATAACTCAACCTGTACTATTATCATAAGTCAACTTAACTACTACCATAACTCAACCTGTACTACTATCATAAGTCAACTTAACTACTACCATAACTCAACCTGTACTACTATCATAAGTCAACTTAACTACTACCATAACTCAACCTGTACTACTATCATAAATCAACTTAACGACTACCATAACTCAACCTGTACTACTATCATAAGTCAACTTAACTACTACCATAACTCAACCTGTACTACTATCATAAGTCAACTTAACTACTACCATAACTCAACCTGTACTATCATGAGTGAACTTACCTACTACCATAATTCAACCTGTACTACTATCATAAGTCAACTTAACTACTACCATAACTCAACCTGTACTACTATCATAAGTCAACTTAACGACTACCATAACTCAACCTGTACTACAATCATAAGTCAACTTAACTACTACCATAATTCAATCTGTACTACTATCATAAGTCAACTTAACTACTACCATAACTCAACCTGTACTATCATGAGTGAACTTACCTACTACCATAATTCAACCTGTACTACTATCATAAGTCAACTTAACTACTACCATAACTCAACCTGTACTACTATCATAAGTCAACTTAACGACTACCATAACTCAACCTGTACTACTATCATAAGTCAACTTAACTACTACCATAACTCTACCTGTACTACTCTCATAAGTCAACTTAACTACTACCATAACTCAACCTGTACTATTATCATAAGTCAACTTAACTACTACCATAACTCAACCTGTACTACTATCATAAGTCAACTTAACTACTACCATAACTCAACCTGTACTACTATCATAAGTCAACTTAACTACTACCATAACTCAACCTGTACTACTATCATAAGTCAACTTAACGACTACCATAACTCAACCTGTACTACTATCATAAGTCAACTTAACTACTACCATAACTCAACCTGTACTACTCTCATAAGTCAACTTAACTACTACCATAACTCAACCTGTACTATTATCATAAGTCAACTTAACTACTACCATAACTCAACCTGTACTACTATCATAAGTCAACTTAACTACTACCATAACTCAACCTGTACTATCATGAGTGAACTTACCTACTACCATAATTCAACCTGTACTACTATCATAAGTCAACTTAACTACTACCATAACTCAACCTGTACTACTATCATAAGTCAACTTAACGACTACCATAACTCAACCTGTACTACAATCATAAGTCAACTTAACTACTACCATAATTCAACCTGTACTACTATCATAAGTCAACTTAACTACTACCATAACTCAACCTGTACTATCATGAGTGAACTTACCTACTACCATAATTCAACCTGTACTACTATCATAAGTCAACTTAACTACTACCATAACTCAACCTGTACTACTATCATAAGTCAACTTAACGACTACCATAACTCAACCTGTACTACTATCATAAGTCAACTTAACTACTACCATAACTCAACCTGTACTACTCTCATAAGTCAACTTAACTACTACCATAACTCAACCTGTACTATTATCATAAGTCAACTTAACTACTACCATAACTCAACCTGTACTACTATCATAAGTCAACTTAACTACTACCATAACTCAACCTGTACTACTATCATAAGTCAACTTAACTACTACCATAACTCAACCTGTACTACTATCTTAAGTCAACTTAACGACTACCATAACTCAACCTGTACTACTATCATAAGTCAACTTAACTACTACCATAACTCAACCTGTACTACTATCATAAGTCAACTTAACTACTACCATAACTCAACCTGTACTATCATGAGTGAACTTACCTACTACCATAATTCAACCTGTACTACTATCATAAGTCAACTTAACTACTACCATAACTCAACCTGTACTACTATCATAAGTCAACTTAACGACTACCATAACTCAACCTGTACTACTATCATAAGTCAACTTAACTACTACCATAACTCAACCTGTACTACTCTCATAAGTCAACTTAACTACGACCATAACTCAACCTGTACTATTATCATAAGTCAACTTAACTACTACCATAACTCAACCTGTACTACTATCATAAGTCAACTTAACTACTACCATAACTCAACCTGTACTATCATGAGTGAACTTACCTACTACCATAATTCAACCTGTACTACTATCATAAGTCAACTTAACTACTACCATAACTCAACCTGTACTACTATCATAAGTCAACTTAACGACTACCATAACTCAACCTGTACTACAATCATAAGTCAACTTAACTACTACCATAATTCAACCTGTACTACTATCATAAGTCAACTTAACTACTACCATAACTCAACCTGTACTATCATGAGTGAACTTACCTACTACCATAATTCAACCTGTACTACTATCATAAGTCAACTTAACTACTACCATAACTCAACCTGTACTACTATCATAAGTCAACTTAACTACTACCATAACTCAACCTGTACTACTATCATAAGTCAACTTAACGACTACCATAACTCAACCTGTACTACTATCATAAGTCAACTTAACTACTACCATAACTCAACCTGTACTACTATCATAAGTCAACTTAACTACTACCATAACTCAACCTGTACTATCATGAGTGAACTTACCTACTACCATAATTCAACCTGTACTACTATCATAAGTCAACTTAACTACTACCATAACTCAACCTGTACTACTATCATAAGTCAACTTAACGACTACCATAACTCAACCTGTACTACTATCATAAGTCAACTTAACTACTACCATAACTCAACCTGTACTACTATCATAAGTCAACTTAACTACTACCATAACTCAACCTGTACTACTATCATAAGTCAACTTAACTACTACCATAACTCAACCTGTACTACTATCATAAGTCAACTTAACGACTACCATAACTCAACCTGTACTACTATCATAAGTCAACTTAACTACTACCATAACTCAACCTGTACTACTATCATAAGTCAACTTAACTACTACCATAACTCAACCTGTACTACTATCATAAGTCAACTTAACTACTACCATAACTCAACCTGTACTACTATCATAAGTCAACTTAACTACTACCATAACTCAACCTGTACTACTATCATAAGTCAACTTAACTACTACCATAACTCAACCTGTACTACTATCATAAGTCAACTTAACTACTACCATAACTCAACCTGTACTACTATCATAAGTCAACTTAACTACTACCATAACTCAACCTGTACTACTATCATAAGTCAACTTAACTACTACCATAACTCAACCTGTACTACTATCATAAGTCAACTTAACTACTACCATAACTCAACCTGTACTACTATCATAAATCAACTTAACTACTACCATAACTCAACCTGTACTACTATCACAAGTCAACTTAACTACTACCATAACTCAACCTGTACTACTATCATAAGTCAACTTAACTACTACCATAACTCAACCTGTACTACTATCATAAGTCAACTTAACTACTACCATAACTCAACCTGTACTACTATCACAAGTCAACTTAACTACTACCATAACTCAACCTGTACTACTATCATAAGTCAACTTAACTACTACCATAACTCAACCTGTACTACTATCATAAGTCAACTTAACGACTACCATAACTCAACCTGTACTACTATCATAAGTCAACTTAACGACTACCATAACTCAACCTGTACTACTATCATAAGTCAACTTAACTACTACCATAACTCAACCTGTACTACTCTCATAAGTCAACTTAACTACTACCATAACTCAACCTGTACTATTATCATAAGTCAACTTAACTACTAGCATAACTCAACCTGTACTACTATCATAAGTCAACTTAACTACTACCATAACTCAACCTGTACTACTATCATAAGTCAACTTAACTACTACCATAACTCAACCTGTACTACTATCATAAGTCAACTTAACTACTACCATAACTCAACCTGTACTACTATCATAAGTCAACTTAACTACTACCATAACTCAACATGTACTACTATCATAAATCAACTTAACTACTACCACAACTCAACCTGTACTACTATCATAAGTCAACTTAACGACTACCATAACTCAACCTGTACTACTATCATAAGTCAACTTAACGACTACCATAACTCAACCTGTACTATCATGAGTGAACTTACCTACTACCATAATTCAACCTGTACTACTATCATAAGTCAACTTAACTACTACCATAATTCAACCTGTACTACTATCATAAGTCAACTTAACTACTACCATAACTCAACCTGTACTACTCTCATAAGTCAACTTAACTACTACCATAACTCAACCTGTACTATTATCATAAGTCAACTTAACTACTACCATAACTCAACCTGTACTACTATCATAAGTCAACTTAACTACTACCATAACTCAACCTGTACTACTATCATAAGTCAACTTAACGACTACCATAACTCAACCTGTACTACTATCATAAGTCAACTTAACGACTACCATAACTCAACCTGTACTACTATCATAAGTCAACTTAACTACTACCATAACTCAACCTGTACTACTCTCATAAGTCAACTTAACTTCTACCATAACTCAACCTGTACTATTATCATAAGTCAACTTAACTACTACCATAACTCAACCTGTACTACTATCATAAGTCAACTTAACTACTACCATAACTCAACCTGTACTACTATCATAAGTCAACTTAACTACTACCATAACTCAACCTGTACTACTATCATAAGTCAACTTAACTACTACCATAACCACCTGTACTACTATCATAAATCAACTTAACTACTACCACAACTCAACCTGTACTACTATCATAAGTCAACTTAACGACTACCATAACTCAACCTGTACTATCATGAGTGAACTTACCTACTACCATAATTCAACCTGTACTACTATCATAAGTCAACTTAACTACTACCATAACTCAACCTGTACTACTATCATAAGTCAACTTAACGACTACCATAACTCAACCTGTACTACTATCATAAGTCAACTTAACTACTACCATAACTCAACCTGTACTACTATCATAAGTCAACTTAACGACTACCATAACTCAACCTGTACTACTATCATAAGTCAACTTAACTACTACCATAATTCAACCTGTACTACTATCATAAGTCAACTTAACTACTACCATAACTCAACCTGTACTACTCTCATAAGTCAACTTAACTACTACCATAACTCAACCTGTACTATTATCATAAGTCAACTTAACTACTACCATAACTCAACCTGTACTACTATCATAAGTCAACTTAACTACTACCATAACTCAACCTGTACTACTATCATAAGTCAACTTAACTACTACCATAACTCAACCTGTACTACTATCATAAGTCAACTTAACGACTACCATAACTCAACCTGTACTACTATCATAAGTCAACTTAACTACTACCATAACTCAACCTGTACTACTATCATAAGTCAACTTAACTACTACCATAACTCAACCTGTACTATCATGAGTGAACTTACCTACTACCATAATTCAACCTGTACTACTATCATAAGTCAACTTAACTACTACCATAACTCAACCTGTACTACTATCATAAGTCAACTTAACGACTACCATAACTCAACCTGTACTACAATCATAAGTCAACTTAACTACTACCATAATTCAATCTGTACTACTATCATAAGTCAACTTAACTACTACCATAACTCAACCTGTACTATCATGAGTGAACTTACCTACTACCATAATTCAACCTGTACTACTATCATAAGTCAACTTAACTACTACCATAACTCAACCTGTACTACTATCATAAGTCAACTTAACGACTACCATAACTCAACCTGTACTACTATCATAAGTCAACTTAACTACTACCATAACTCTACCTGTACTACTCTCATAAGTCAACTTAACTACTACCATAACTCAACCTGTACTATTATCATAAGTCAACTTAACTACTACCATAACTCAACCTGTACTACTATCATAAGTCAACTTAACTACTACCATAACTCAACCTGTACTACTATCATAAGTCAACTTAACTACTACCATAACTCAACCTGTACTACTATCATAAGTCAACTTAACGACTACCATAACTCAACCTGTACTACTATCATAAGTCAACTTAACTACTACCATAACTCAACCTGTACTACTCTCATAAGTCAACTTAACTACTACCATAACTCAACCTGTACTATTATCATAAGTCAACTTAACTACTACCATAACTCAACCTGTACTACTATCATAAGTCAACTTAACTACTACCATAACTCAACCTGTACTATCATGAGTGAACTTACCTACTACCATAATTCAACCTGTACTACTATCATAAGTCAACTTAACTACTACCATAACTCAACCTGTACTACTATCATAAGTCAACTTAACGACTACCATAACTCAACCTGTACTACAATCATAAGTCAACTTAACTACTACCATAATTCAACCTGTACTACTATCATAAGTCAACTTAACTACTACCATAACTCAACCTGTACTATCATGAGTGAACTTACCTACTACCATAATTCAACCTGTACTACTATCATAAGTCAACTTAACTACTACCATAACTCAACCTGTACTACTATCATAAGTCAACTTAACGACTACCATAACTCAACCTGTACTACTATCATAAGTCAACTTAACTACTACCATAACTCAACCTGTACTACTCTCATAAGTCAACTTAACTACTACCATAACTCAACCTGTACTATTATCATAAGTCAACTTAACTACTACCATAACTCAACCTGTACTACTATCATAAGTCAACTTAACTACTACCATAACTCAACCTGTACTACTATCATAAGTCAACTTAACTACTACCATAACTCAACCTGTACTACTATCATAAGTCAACTTAACGACTACCATAACTCAACCTGTACTACTATCATAAGTCAACTTAACTACTACCATAACTCAACCTGTACTACTATCATAAGTCAACTTAACTACTACCATAACTCAACCTGTACTATCATGAGTGAACTTACCTACTACCATAATTCAACCTGTACTACTATTATAAGTCAACTTAACTACTACCATAACTCAACCTGTACTACTATCATAAGTCAACTTAACGACTACCATAATTCAACCTGTACTACTATCATAAGTCAACTTAACTACTACCATAACTCAACCTGTACTACTCTCATAAGTCAACTTAACTACGACCATAACTCAACCTGTACTATTATCATAAGTCAACTTAACTACTACCATAACTCAACCTGTACTACTATCATAAGTCAACTTAACTACTACCATAACTCAACCTGTACTATCATGAGTGAACTTACCTACTACCATAATTCAACCTGTACTACTATCATAAGTCAACTTAACTACTACCATAACTCAACCTGTACTACTATCATAAGTCAACTTAACGACTACCATAACTCAACCTGTACTACAATCATAAGTCAACTTAACTACTACCATATTCAACCTGTACTACTATCATAAGTCAACTTAACTACTACCATAACTCAACCTGTACTATCATGAGTGAACTTACCTACTACCATAATTCAACCTGTACTACTATCATAAGTCAACTTAACTACTACCATAACTCAACCTGTACTACTATCATAAGTCAACTTAACTACTACCATAACTCAACCTGTACTACTATCATAAGTCAACTTAACGACTACCATAACTCAACCTGTACTACTATCATAAGTCAACTTAACTACTACCATAACTCAACCTGTACTACTATCATAAGTCAACTTAACTACTACCATAACTCAACCTGTACTATCATGAGTGAACTTACCTACTACCATAATTCAACCTGTACTACTATCATAAGTCAACTTAACTACTACCATAACTCAACCTGTACTACTATCATAAGTCAACTTAACGACTACCATAACTCAACCTGTACTACTATCATAAGTCAACTTAACTACTACCATAACTCAACCTGTACTACTATCATAAGTCAACTTAACTACTACCATAACTCAACCTGTACTACTATCATAAGTCAACTTAACTACTACCATAACTCAACCTGTACTACTATCATAAGTCAACTTAACGACTACCATAACTCAACCTGTACTACTATCATAAGTCAACTTAACTACTACCATAACTCAACCTGTACTACTATCATAAGTCAACTTAACTACTACCATAACTCAACCTGTACTACTATCATAAGTCAACTTAACTACTACCATAACTCAACCTGTACTACTATCATAAGTCAACTTAACTACTACCATAACTCAACCTGTACTACTATCATAAGTCAACTTAACTACTACCATAACTCAACCTGTACTACTATCATAAGTCAACTTAACTACTACCATAACTCAACCTGTACTACTATCATAAGTCAACTTAACTACTACCATAACTCAACCTGTACTACTATCATAAGTCAACTTAACTACTACCATAACTCAACCTGTACTACTATCATAAGTCAACTTAACTACTACCATAACTCAACCTGTACTACTATCATAAATCAACTTAACTACTACCATAACTCAACCTGTACTACTATCACAAGTCAACTTAACTACTACCATAACTCAACCTGTACTACTATCATAAGTCAACTTAACTACTACCATAACTCAACCTGTACTACTATCATAAGTCAACTTAACTACTACCATAACTCAACCTGTACTACTATCACAAGTCAACTTAACTACTACCATAACTCAACCTGTACTACTATCATAAGTCAACTTAACTACTACCATAACTCAACCTGTACTACTATCATAAGTCAACTTAACGACTACCATAACTCAACCTGTACTACTATCATAAGTCAACTTAACGACTACCATAACTCAACCTGTACTACTATCATAAGTCAACTTAACTACTACCATAACTCAACCTGTACTACTCTCATAAGTCAACTTAACTACTACCATAACTCAACCTGTACTATTATCATAAGTCAACTTAACTACTAGCATAACTCAACCTGTACTACTATCATAAGTCAACTTAACTACTACCATAACTAAACCTGTACTACTATCATAAGTCAACTTAACTACTACCATAACTCAACCTGTACTACTATCATAAGTCAACTTAACTACTACCATAACCACCTGTACTACTATCATAAATCAACTTAACTACTACCACAACTCAACCTGTACTACTATCATAAGTCAACTTAACGACTACCATAACTCAACCTGTACTACTATCATAAGTCAACTTAACGACTACCATAACTCAACCTGTACTATCATGAGTGAACTTACCTACTACCATAATTCAACCTGTACTACTATCATAAGTCAACTTAACTACTACCATAATTCAACCTGTACTACTATCATAAGTCAACTTAACTACTACCATAACTCAACCTGTACTACTCTCATAAGTCAACTTAACTACTACCATAACTCAACCTGTACTATTATCATAAGTCAACTTAACTACTACCATAACTCAACCTGTACTACTATCATAAGTCAACTTAACTACTACCATAACTCAACCTGTACTACTATCATAAGTCAACTTAACGACTACCATAACTCAACCTGTACTACTATCATAAGTCAACTTAACGACTACCATAACTCAACCTGTACTACTATCATAAGTCAACTTAACTACTACCATAACTCAACCTGTACTACTCTCATAAGTCAACTTAACTTCTACCATAACTCAACCTGTACTATTATCATAAGTCAACTTAACTACTACCATAACTCAACCTGTACTACTATCATAAGTCAACTTAACTACTACCATAACTCAACCTGTACTACTATCATAAGTCAACTTAACTACTACCATAACTCAACCTGTACTACTATCATAAGTCAACTTAACTACTACCATAACCACCTGTACTACTATCATAAATCAACTTAACTACTACCACAACTCAACCTGTACTACTATCATAAGTCAACTTAACGACTACCATAACTCAACCTGTACTATCATGAGTGAACTTACCTACTACCATAATTCAACCTGTACTACTATCATAAGTCAACTTAACTACTACCATAACTCAACCTGTACTACTATCATAAGTCAACTTAACGACTACCATAACTCAACCTGTACTACTATCATAAGTCAACTTAACTACTACCATAACTCAACCTGTACTACTATCATAAGTCAACTTAACGACTACCATAACTCAACCTGTACTACTATCATAAGTCAACTTAACTACTACCATAATTCAACCTGTACTACTATCATAAGTCAACTTAACTACTACCATAACTCAACCTGTACTACTCTCATAAGTCAACTTAACTACTACCATAACTCAACCTGTACTATTATCATAAGTCAACTTAACTACTACCATAACTCAACCTGTACTACTATCATAAATCAACTTAACGACTACCATAACTCAACCTGTACTACTATCATAAGTCAACTTAACTACTACCATAACCACCTGTACTACTATCATAAGTCAACTTAACGACTACCATAACTCAACCTGTACTACTATCATAAGTCAACTTAACTACTACCATAACTCAACCTGTACTATCATGAGTGAACTTACCTACTACCATAATTCAACCTGTACTACTATCATAAGTCAACTTAACTACTACCATAACTCAACCTGTACTACTCTCATAAGTCAACTTAACTACTACCATAACTCAACCTGTACTATTATCATAAGTCAACTTAACTACTACCATAACTCAACCTGTACTACTATCATAAGTCAACTTAACTACTACCATAACTCAACCTGTACTACTATCATAAGTCAACTTAACTACTACCATAACTCAACCTGTACTACTATCATAAGTCAACTTAACGACTACCATAACTCAACCTGTACTACTATCATAAGTCAACTTGACTACTACCATAACTCAACCTGTACTATCATGAGTGAACTTACCTACTACCATAATTCAACCTGTACTACTATCATAAATCAACTTAACTACTACCATAATTCAACCTATACTACTATCATAAGTCAACTTAACTACTACCATAACTCAACCTGTACTACTATCATAAGTCAACTTAACGACTACCATAACTCAACCTGTACTACTATCATAAGTCAACTTAACTACTACCATAACTCAACCTGTACTACTCTCATAAGTCAACTTAACTACTACCATAACTCAACATGTACTATTATCATAAGTCAACTTAACTACTACCATAACTCAACCTGTACTACTATCATAAGTCAACTTAACTACTACCATAACTCAACCTGTACTACTATCATAAGTCAACTTAACTACTACCATAACTCAACCTGTACCACTATCATAAGTCAACTTAACGACTACCATAACTCAACCTGTACTACTATCATAAGTCAACTTAACTACTCCCATAACTCAACCTGTACTACTATCATAAGTCAACTTAACTACTACCATAACTCAACCTGTACTATCATGAGTGAACTTACCTACTACCATAATTCAACCTGTACTACTATCATAAGTCAACTTAACTACTACCATAACTCAACCTGTACTACTATCATAAGTCAACTTAACGACTACCATAACTCAACCTGTACTACAATCATAAGTCAACTTAACTACTACCATAATTCAACCTGTACTACTATCATAAGTCAACTTAACTACTACCATAACTCAACCTGTACTATCATGAGTGAACTTACCTACTACCATAATTCAACCTGTACTACTATCATAAGTCAACTTAACTACTACTATAACTCAACCTGTACTACTATCATAAGTCAACTTAACGACTACCATAACTCAACCTGTACTACTATCATAAGTCAACTTAACTACTACCATAACTCAACCTGTACTACTCTCATAAGTCAACTTAACTACTACCATAACTCAACCTGTACTATTATCATAAGTCAACTTAACTACTACCATAACTCAACCTGTACTACTATCATAAGTCAACTTAACTACTACCATAACTCAACCTGTACTACTATCATAAGTCAACTTAACTACTACCATAACTCAACCTGTACTACTATCATAAGTCAACTTAACGACTACCATAACTCAACCTGTACTACTATCATAAGTCAACCTAACTACTACCATAACTCAACCTGTACTACTCTCATAAGTCAACTTAACTACTACCATAACTCAACCTGTACTATTATCATAAGTCAACTTAACTACTACCATAACTCAACCTGTACTACTATCATAAGTCAACTTAACTACTACCATAACTCAACCTGTACTATCATGAGTGAACTTACCTACTACCATAATTCAACCTGTACTACTATCATAAGTCAACTTAACTACTACCATAACTCAACCTGTACTACTATCATAAGTCAACTTAACGACTACCATAACTCAACCTGTACTACAATCATAAGTCAACTTAACTACTACCATAATTCGACCTGTACTACTATCATAAGTCAACTTAACTACTACCATAACTCAACCTGTACTATCATGAGTGAACTTACCTACTACCATAATTCAACCTGTACTACTATCATAAGTCAACTTAAGTACTACCATAACTCAACCTGTACTACTATCATAAGTCAACTTAACGACTACCATAACTCAACCTGTACTACTATCATAAGTCAACTTAACTACTACCATAACTCAACCTGTACTACTCTCATAAGTCAACTTAACTACTACCATAACTCAACCTGTACTATTATCATAAGTCAACTTAACTACTACCATAACTCAACCTGTACTACTATCATAAGTCAACTTAACTACTACCATAACTCAACCTGTACTACTATCATAAGTCAACTTAACTACTACCATAACTCAACCTGTACTACTATCATAAGTCAACTTAACGACTACCATAACTCAACCTGTACTACTACCATAAGTCAACTTAACTACTACCATAACTCAACCTGTACTACGATCATAAGTCAACTTAACTACTACCATAACTCAACCTGTACTATCATGAGTGAACTTACCTACTACCATAATTCAACCTGTACTACTATCATAAGTCAACTTAACTACTACCATAACTCAACCTGTACTAATATCATAAGTCAACTTAACGACTACCATAACTCAACCTGTACTACTATCATAAGTCAACTTAACTACTACCATAACTCACCCTGTACTACTCTCATAAGTCAACTTAACTACTACCATAACTCAACCTGTACTATTATCATAAGTCAACTTAACTACTACCATAACTCAACCTGTACTACTATCATAAGTCAACTTAACTACTACCATAACTCAACCTGTACTACTATCATAAGTCAACTTAACTACTACCATAACTCAACCTGTACTACTATCATAAGTCAACTTAACGACTACCATAACTCAACCTGTACTACTATCATAAGTCAACTTAACTACTACCATAACTCAACCTGTACTACTCTCATAAGTCAACTTAACGACTACCATAACTCAACCTGTACTATTATCATAAGTCAACTTAACTACTACCATAACTCAACCTGTACTACTATCATAAGTCAACTTAACTACTACCATAACTCAACCTGTACTATCATGAGTGAACTTACCTACTACCATAATTCAACCTGTACTACTATCATAAGTCAACTTAACTACTACCATAACTCAACCTGTACTACTATCATAAGTCAACTTAACGACTACCATAACTCAACCTGTACTACAATCATAAGTCAACTTAACTACTACCATAATTCAACCTGTACTACTATCATAAGTCAACTTAACTACTACCATAACTCAACCTGTACTATCATGAGTGAACTTACCTACTACCATAATTCAACCTGTACTACTATCATAAGTCAACTTAACTACTACCATTACTCAACCTGTACTACTATCATAAGTCAACTTAACGACTACCATAACTCAACCTGTACTACTATCATAAGTCAACTTAACTACTACCATAACTCAACCTGTACTACTCTCATAAGTCAACTTAACTACTACCATAACTCAACCTGTACTATTATCATAAGTCAACTTAACGACTACCATAACTCAACCTGTACTACTATCATAAGTCAACTTAACTACTACCATAACTCAACCTGTACTACTATCATAAGTCAACTCAACTACTACCATAACTCAACCTGTACTACTATCATAAGTCAACTTAACGACTACCATAACTCAACCTGTACTACTATCATAAGTCAACTTAACTACTACCATAACTCAACCTGTACTACTATTATAAGTCAACTTAACTACTACCATAACTCAACCTGTACTACTATCATAATTCAACTTAACTACTACCATAACTCAACCTGTACTACTATCATAAGTCAACTTAACGACTACCATAACTCAACCTGTACTACTATCATAAGTCAACTTAACTACTACCATAACTCAACCTGTACTACTATCATAAGTCAACTTAACTACTACCATAACTCAACCTGTACTACTATCATAAGTCAACTTAACTACTACCATAACTCAACCTGTACTACTATCATAAGTCAACTTAACTACTACCATAACTCAACCTGTACTACTATCATAAGTCAACTTAACTACTACCATAACTCAACCTGTACTACTATCATAAGTCAACTTAACGACTACCATAACTCAACCTGTACTACTATCATAAGTCAACTTAACTACTACCATAACTCAACCTGTACTACTATCATAAGTCAACTTAACTACTACCATAACTCAACCTGTACTATCATGAGTGAACTTACCTACTACCATAATTCAACCTGTACTACTATCATAAGTCAACTTAACTACTACCATAACTCAACCTGTACTACTATCATAAGTCAACTTAACGACTACCATAACTCAACCTGTACTACAATCATAAGTCAACTTAACTACTACCATAATTCAACCTGTACTACTATCATAAGTCAACTTAACTACTACCATAACTCAACCTGTACTATCATGAGTGAACTTACCTACTACCATAATTCAACCTGTACTACTATCAATGGTCAACTTAACTACTACCATAACTCAACCTGTACTACTATCATAAGTCAACTTAACGACTACCATAACTCAACCTGTACTACTATCATAAGTCAACTTAACTACTACCATAACTCAACCTGTACTACTATCATAAGTCAACTTAACTACTACCATAACTCAACCTGTACTACTATCATAAGTCAACTTAACGACTACCATAACTCAACCTGTACTACAATCATAAGTCAACTTAACTACTACCATAATTCAACCTGTACTACTATCATAAGTCAACTTAAGTACTACCATAACTCAACCTGTACTATCATGAGTGAACTTACCTACTACCATAATTCAACCTGTACTACTATCATAAGTCAACTTAACTACTACCATTACTCAACCTGTACTACTATCATAAGTCAACTTAACGACTACCATAACTCAACCTGTACTACTATCATAAGTCAACTTAACTACTACCATAACTCAACCTGTACTACTCTCATAAGTCAACTTAACTACTACCATAACTCAACCTGTACTATTATCATAAGTCAACTTAACGACTACCATAACTCAACCTGTACTACTATCATAAGTCAACTTAACTACTACCATAACTCAACCTGTACTACTATCATAAGTCAACTCAACTACTACCATAACTCAACCTGTACTACTATCATAAGTCAACTTAACGACTACCATAACTCAACCTGTACTACTATCATAAGTCAACTTAACTACTACCATAACTCAACCTGTACTACTATTATAAGTCAACTTAACTACTACCATAACTCAACCTGTACTACTATCATAAGTCAACTTAACGACTACCATAACTCAACCTGTACTACAATCATAAGTCAACTTAACTACTACCATAATTCAACCTTTACTACTATCATAAGTCAACTTAACTACTACCATAACTCAACCTGTACTATCATGAGTGAACTTACCTACTACCATAATTCAACCTGTACTACTATCATAAGTCAACTTAAGTACTACCATAACTCAACCTGTACTACTATCATAAGTCAACTTAACGACTACCATAACTCAACCTGTACTACTATCATAAGTCAACTTAACTACTACCATAACTCAACCTGTACTACTCTCATAAGTCAACTTAACTACTACCATAACTCAACCTGTACTATTATCATAAGTCAACTTAACTACTACCATAACTCAACCTGTACTACTATCATAAGTCAACTAAACTACTACCATAACTCAACCTGTACTACTATCATAAGTCAACTTAACTACTACCATAACTCAACCTGTACTACTATCATAAGTCAACTTAACGACTACCATAACTCAACCTGTACTACTATCATAAGTCAACTTAACTACTACCATAACTCAACCTGTACTACTATCATAAGTCAACTTAACTACTACCATAACTCAACCTGTACTATCATGAGTGAACTTACCTACTACCATAATTCAACCTGTACTACTATCATAAGTCAACTTAACTACTACCATAACTCAACCTGTACTAATATCATAAGTCAACTTAACGACTACCATAACTCAACCTGTACTACTATCATAAGTCAACTTAACTACTACCATAACTCACCCTGTACTACTCTCATAAGTCAACTTAACTACTACCATAACTCAACCTGTACTATTATCATAAGTCAACTTAACTACTACCATAACTCAACCTGTACTACTATCATAAGTCAACTTAACTACTACCATAACTCAACCTGTACTACTATCATAAGTCAACTTAACTACTACCATAACTCAACCTGTACTACTATCATAAGTCAACTTAACGACTACCATAACTCAACCTGTACTACTATCATAAGTCAACTTAACTACTACCATAACTCAACCTGTACTACTCTCATAAGTCAACTTAACTACTACCATAACTCAACCTGTACTATTATCATAAGTCAACTTAACTACTACCATAACTCAACCTGTACTACTATCATAAGTAAACTTAACTACTACCATAACTCAACCTGTACTATCATGAGTGAACTTACCTACTACCATAATTCAACCTGTACTACTATCATAAGTCAACTTAACTACTACCATAACTCAACCTGTACTACTATCATAAGTCAACTTAACGACTACCATAACTCAACCTGTACTACAATCATAAGTCAACTTAACTACTACCATAATTCAACCTGTACTACTATCATAAGTCAACTTAACTACTACCATAACTCAACCTGTACTATCATGAGTGAACTTACCTACTACCATAATTCAACCTGTACTACTATCATAAGTCAACTTAACTACTACCATTACTCAACCTGTACTACTATCATAAGTCAACTTAACGACTACCATAACTCAACCTGTACTACTATCATAAGTCAACTTAACTACTACCATAACTCAACCTGTACTACTCTCATAAGTCAACTTAACTACTACCATAACTCAACCTGTTCTATTATCATAAGTCAACTTAACGACTACCATAACTCAACCTGTACTACTATCATAAGTCAACTTAACTACTACCATAACTCAACCTGTACTACTATCATAAGTCAACTCAACTACTACCATAACTCAACCTGTACTACTATCATAAGTCAACTTAACGACTACCATAACTCAACCTGTACTACTATCATAAGTCAACTTAACTACTACCATAACTCAACCTGTACTACTATTATAAGTCAACTTAACTACTACCATAACTCAACCTGTACTACTATCATAATTCAACTTAACTACTACCATAACTCAACCTGTACTACTATCATAAGTCAACTTAACGACTACCATAACTCAACCTGTACTACTATCATAAGTCAACTTAACTACTACCATAACTCAACCTGTACTACTATCATAAGTCAACTTAACTACTACCATAACTCAACCTGTACTACTATCATAAGTCAACTTAACTACTACCATAACTCAACCTGTACTACTATCATAAGTCAACTTAACTACTACCATAACTCAACCTGTACTACTATCATAAGTCAACTTAACTACTACCATAACTCAACCTGTACTACTATCATAAGTCAACTTAACGACTACCATAACTCAACCTGTACTACTATCATAAGTCAACTTAACTACTACCATAACTCAACCTGTACTACTATCATAAGTCAACTTAACTACTACCATAACTCAACCTGTACTATCATGAGTGAACTTACCTACTACCATAATTCAACCTGTACTACTATCATAAGTCAACTTAACTACTACCATAACTCAACCTGTACTACTATCATAAGTCAACTTAACGACTACCATAACTCAACCTGTACTACAATCATAAGTCAACTTAACTACTACCATAATTCAACCTGTACTACTATCATAAGTCAACTTAACTACTACCATAACTCAACCTGTACTATCATGAGTGAACTTACCTACTACCATAATTCAACCTGTACTACTATCAATGGTCAACTTAACTACTACCATAACTCAACCTGTACTACTATCATAAGTCAACTTAACGACTACCATAACTCAACCTGTACTACTATCATAAGTCAACTTAACTACTACCATAACTCAACCTGTACTACTATCATAAGTCAACTTAACTACTACCATAACTCAACCTGTACTACTATCATAAGTCAACTTAACGACTACCATAACTCAACCTGTACTACAATCATAAGTCAACTTAACTACTACCATAATTCAACCTGTACTACTATCATAAGTCAACTTAACTACTACCATAACTCAACCTGTACTATCATGAGTGAACTTACCTACTACCATAATTCAACCTGTACTACTATCATAAGTCAACTTAACTACTACCATTACTCAACCTGTACTACTATCATAAGTCAACTTAACGACTACCATAACTCAACCTGTACTACTATCATAAGTCAACTTAACTACTACCATAACTCAACCTGTACTACTCTCATAAGTCAACTTAACTACTACCATAACTCAACCTGTACTATTATCATAAGTCAACTTAACGACTACCATAACTCAACCTGTACTACTATCATAAGTCAACTTAACTACTACCATAACTCAACCTGTACTACTATCATAAGTCAACTCAACTACTACCATAACTCAACCTGTACTACTATCATAAGTCAACTTAACGACTACCATAACTCAACCTGTACTACTATCATAAGTCAACTTAACTACTACCATAACTCAACCTGTACTACTATTATAAGTCAACTTAACTACTACCATAACTCAACCTGTACTACTATCATAATTCAACTTAACTACTACCATAACTCAACCTGTACTACTATCATAAGTCAACTTAACGACTACCATAACTCAACCTGTACTACTATCATAAGTCAACTTAACTACTACCATAACTCAACCTGTACTACTATCATAAGTCAACTTAACTACTACCATAACTCAACCTGTACTACTATCATAAGTCAACTTAACTACTACCATAACTCAACCTGTACTACTATCATAAGTCAACTTAACTACTACCATAACTCAACCTGTACTACTATCATAAGTCAACTTAACTACTACCATAACTCAACCTGTACTACTATCATAAGTCAACTTAACGACTACCATAACTCAACCTGTACTACTATCATAAGTCAACTTAACTACTACCATAACTCAACCTGTACTACTATCATAAGTCAACTTAACTACTACCATAACTCAACCTGTACTATCATGAGTGAACTTACCTACTACCATAATTCAACCTGTACTACTATCATAAGTCAACTTAACTACTACCATAACTCAACCTGTACTACTATCATAAGTCAACTTAACGACTACCATAACTCAACCTGTACTACAATCATAAGTCAACTTAACTACTACCATAATTCAACCTGTACTACTATCATAAGTCAACTTAACTACTACCATAACTCAACCTGTACTATCATGAGTGAACTTACCTACTACCATAATTCAACCTGTACTACTATCAATGGTCAACTTAACTACTACCATAACTCAACCTGTACTACTATCATAAGTCAACTTAACGACTACCATAACTCAACCTGTACTACTATCATAAGTCAACTTAACTACTACCATAACTCAACCTGTACTACTATCATAAGTCAACTTAACGACTACCATAACTCAACCTGTACTACTATCATAAGTCAACTTAACGACTACCATAACTCAACCTGTACTACTATCATAAGTCAACTTAACTACTACCATAACTCAACCTGTACTACTATTATAAGTCAACTTAACTACTACCATAACTCAACCTGTACTACTATCATAATTCAACTTAACTACTACCATAACTCAACCTGTACTACTATCATAAGTCAACTTAACGACTACCATAACTCAACCTGTACTACTATCATAAGTCAACTTAACTACTACCATAACTCAACCTGTACTACTATCATAAGTCAACTTAACTACTACCATAACTCAACCTGTACTACTATCATAAGTCAACTTAACTACTACCATAACTCAACCTGTACTACTATCATAAGTCAACTTAACTACTACCATAACTCAACCTGTACTACTATCATAAGTCAACTTAACTACTACCATAACTCAACCTGTACTACTATCATAAGTCAACTTAACGACTACCATAACTCAACCTGTACTACTATCATAAGTCAACTTAACTACTACCATAACTCAACCTGTACTACTATCATAAGTCAACTTAACTACTACCATAACTCAACCTGTACTATCATGAGTGAACTTACCTACTACCATAATTCAACCTGTACTACTATCATAAGTCAACTTAACTACTACCATAACTCAACCTGTACTACTATCATAAGTCAACTTAACGACTACCATAACTCAACCTGTACTACAATCATAAGTCAACTTAACTACTACCATAATTCAACCTGTACTACTATCATAAGTCAACTTAACTACTACCATAACTCAACCTGTACTATCATGAGTGAACTTACCTACTACCATAATTCAACCTGTACTACTATCAATGGTCAACTTAACTACTACCATAACTCAACCTGTACTACTATCATAAGTCAACTTAACGACTACCATAACTCAACCTGTACTACTATCATAAGTCAACTTAACTACTACCATAACTCAACCTGTACTACTATCATAAGTCAACTTAACTACTACTATAAGTCATGTTTCCTTTGATGTAAAGGTTGCAGAGCATTGTCATTAATGAAGGCATTTAAATGATTTACATATTAGTTTTACATTTGTTCATAATTTTGAGTACATTTTACTGGTTCACATCTGAAACATCTTCTGGAAGCATATTATTATTTACTGAATACATCATTTGAGCAGTGGTGTTTTATACAACATTTACTTTTAAAATGTGTTACTTTTGAAGTAATGTTGCTGGGAAGAATAATGAATGAAAAAAGAGGGGGAGATACAGGCAGTGATTTAATAAATGTCCGTCAAAAAAAGCCCCAAACAATTGCAGAATGGGAACAAAAAATCTGATTATTTACAATTTGGAACAAATTTTTATTCTTGAGAAGATATGTCACCAAAAAAAGAAAAACTCACCGAAAAAATATAATTAAAAAAAATATATTATTAATGAGAAAAGACACGTTTGTATGTACTTAGCATGTGTAATTGGTTGTGTATACACTTTGGAGGTGTAACAAAACAACAATAATATGATTATTAGTAATAAAAAACACTTGTGTATGTACATATGATGTATAATTGTGTGTGTATTGTGATAGCAAAATTACTTGTACTCGTTCAAATAGATGATGTTCTTTGAACTGGCGACCAAAAGTTGTTTATTGGGCTCAGGAATGTGACACTTAGCAAGAGATCTATTATCTGATCAAGCTCTGTCTCCTGTGTCTTTGATGTAACATGTGGACTTTAGTTGACCTGGGCATATGTGTCATTTATTCTTGACCCCCAACAGAGCTAAATTGTTCCCCTTTCCTGAGTGACCCACCTCCTCTGGGCAAACGACACCCTCTCCCCTTCACATGACTTTGAGTATTCATTCCACTGGTGTACTGTATGTAAATGAGCATGGAGGGTGGGACTTCTGAGAATGTATAATTGTCATGTCAAATTCTAAAGAAGTTAGAACAAGCTGGAACGAACGGATGTGTCGTTCTGGTCTCGCTTTGCAAAGATTGTTATTATTTGTTTGTTACTTCAATAAATCATTTTAAAGCTATTTGTCACTAAAGGATCGTCTTTAAGAAAATTTCCACGACAAGTTGGTGTCAGAAGTGGGATCCCAAGAAGATCGCTGTTCCCGTTGGCAGAGGCCGCTGAAATGGACTAATCAACCCGGCAGCACAAAAAAGCTGACTTCTCCTTCCCAGAAATTTGAAAGGACGGGAGAGTTTTGGAGGCCCCTGCGAATCGGACGGCCGTCTCTTCGAGATCACGTTTAACCCGCTGCAACATCGTAACGGTAAATTAATTGAATCATCCTGACTGAAATTTTAAGACGAATCTGTGACATTTGAATTAAAAAAAAAAGACAAATCCACAAAAGGTTTTTTGTGGATTTGAGCTTGAGTGATTTATGTTTCATACATGGGAAATTAGCCGTTCTTTTTCCGTCTCGCTACAATTGTAGCGCTGGGTTAGAGACCCTGGGTTAGAGTCCCAAAATGTAGCGCTGGGTTAGAGTCAATGGGTTAGAGTCCCAATTGTAGCGCTGGGTTAGAGTCCAAATTGGAGAGTCCCTGTAGCACTGGGTTAGAGTCCCTGGGTTAGAGTCCCAATTGTAGCACTGGGTTAGAGTCAATGGGTTAGAGTCCCAATTGTAGCGCTGGGTTAGAGTCCCTGGGTTAGAGTCCCAATTGTAGCGCTGGGTTAGAGTCCCTGGGTTAGGGTCCCAATTGTAGCACTGGGTTAGAGTCCCTAGGTTAGAGTCCCAATTGTAGCACTGGGTTAGAGTCCCTGGGTTAGAGTCCCAATTGTAGCGCTGGGTTAGAGTCCCTGGGTTAGAGTCCCGATTTTTAATGCCGGGTTAGATTCCCGATGATTAACAGTGTCTATAAGGCCGTGAGTGTATGCCCGGTTAGAGGCCGGAAGAAACAACACAAATTTTAGCCTGTTAAGTTTAAATGAGAAGAGCGGAAAATTAAAACGAGCTTGAATATGTAGTCCAGGAAAGTTAAGCCTGAGGTATTTGATTATGATTTCCCATGTATGTGCACAATGAAAGAAAATATGTAGAGGGAGCCCTAATGTGTGTGAAAGTTTGGGTGAATGAATTGAGATTTCCCAAGACTGGTTCATTTAGTATGAATCAATTGAGTAAAATTAAAGAAAAGTTGGCACTACAAGAGGTCAACATGCGAAAGGGAAAGACTGAGCGTGTGAAAGATTTCCAAGATGGCGGCGCCCGGAAGGGCTGCGACCTCGAGGAGCTCCTGCTAAATATGGAACATTTGGCAGAAATACCGGACAATTCTACAAACTTTATGGCTGGCTCACATCGTGGTCACTCCGTGATCACGTACGACCGCCAGACACTTCTGGATGTGGACATATCGGGCCGTTTTGGACTGATAGACGCGTGCTTGCTAGACCTGCTAACTAGCACGGGAATACTTCGGCGGCTACATCCAGCGGCCTGTGAAGCAGGGGGGTATAGTAGCAGCGGTGGCCATCTATGGAGCAGACGCCAGCGGTGTAATCGGAAAAGCGGATGCCGAGCGGGGCTAAAAACAAAGCAGAAGGCTAATCCCCACAGAACACCACTTCCCTCCATCCTGAAGCCGGATTTAAATGGAAGATGCGAGACTACTGGTCTGGGTAAGGAGTCAGTTAAATTAGAACAAGTTTTTTCTGCTTTGAGTGTTTCAGAGTTGGACATGTGTTTTACTGAGGTGGCTAACTATCATGCGTGCAGTTTATCAAAGCAACAAACCAACAATCGGAAAATTCCCGTCGTATCAATTCCTAGATATGGTCGTAATTATACTAAATGCACTGGGCATAATAAACACAACATTATTAATATTGCTACTACGGATAATTTGATCAAAAATTCCCTAAAACAGCCCACTACCTATAATATAGGTTTTTTAAACATAAAATCATTGTCTCCCAAAACGTTGTTAGTTAATGATATCATCAGAGACAACAATCTTAACGTCATCGGTCTCGGCGAAACCTGGCTTAAACCAAACGACTTTTTTGCGCTAAACGAGGCATGTCCTCCTAACTTTACACATGCGCATATTGCCCGTCCTCTTAAAAGGGGTGGGGTGGTCGCCCTAATATACAACGAAAACTTTAACCTTAGTCCTAACATAAATAATAAATATAAATCGTTTGAGGTGCTTACTATGAGGTCTGTCACACCGCTGCCTCTACACCTGGCTGTTATCTACCGCCCCCCAGGGCCCTATTCGGACTTTATCAATGAATTCTCAGAGTTCGTTGCTGATCTAGTGACACACGCCGATAATATAATCATAATGGGGGACTTTAATATCCATATGAATACCCCATCGGACCCACCGTGCGTAGCGCTCCAGACTATAATTGATAGCTGTGGTCTCACACAAATAATAAATGAACCCACGCATCGCAACGGTAATACGATAGACCTAGTGCTTGTCAGGGGTATCACCGTTTCCAAAATTACGATACTCCCGTATACTTAAGTATTGTCCGATCATTACCTTATAAAATTCGAGGTTGAGACGCATGTTCGGCAAACTAATAATAATAATAACTGCTATAGCAGCTGCAACATTAATACGGCCACAATGACAACTCTTGCTGACCTACTGCCCTCGGTAATGGCACCATTCCCAAAGTATGTGGGCTCTATTGATAACCTCACTAACAACTTTAACGACGCCCTGCGCGAAACCATTGATAACATAGCACCGCTAATGTTAAAAAAGGCTCCAAAAAAGCGCACCCCGTGGTTTACAGAAGAAACTAGAGCTCAGAAATTATTATGTAGAAAGCTGGAACGCAAATGGCGCACGACTAAACTTGAGGTGCACCATCAAGCATGGAGTGATGGTTTAATAACTTATAAACGCATGCTTACCTTAGCTAAAGCTAAATATTACTCAAATCTCATCCACCGAAATAAAAACGATCCTAAATTTTAAATACATGTTTAGTGTATAAATGTTAAATACATGTTTGGTGTATAAATATTAAATACATGTTTAGTGTATGAATATTAAATACATGTTTATTGTATGAATATTAAATACATGTTTAGTGTATGAATATTGAATAAATGTTTAGTGTGAAAATATTAAATACATGTTTAATGTATGAAAATTAAATACATGTTTAGTGTATAAATATTAAATACATTTTTCATGTATAAATATTAAATACATGTTAAGTGTATAAACATTAAATACATATTTAGTGTATAAATATTAAATACATGATTAGTGTATTAATATTAAATAAATGTTTAGTGTATTAATATTAAATATATGTTTAGTTTATTAAAATTAAATACATATTTTTGTATTAATATTAAATACATGTTTAGTGTATTAATATTTAATACATGTTTAGTGTATGAATGTTGAATACATGTTTAGTGCACTAATATACAACGAAAACTTTAACCTTAGTCCTAACATAAATAATAAATATAAATCGTTTGAGGTGCTTACTATGAGGTCTGTCACACCGCTGCCTCTACACCTGGCTGTTATCTACCGCCCCCCAGGGCCCTGTTCGGACTTTATTAATGAATTCTCAGAGTTCGTTGCTGATCTAGTGACACACGCCGATAATATAATCATAATGGGGGACTTTAATATCCATATGAATACCCCATCGGACCCACCGTGCGTAGCGCTCCAGACTGTAATTGATAGCTGTGGTCTCACACAAATAATAAATGAACCCACGCATCGCAACGGTAATACGATAGACCTAGTGCTTGTCAGGGGCATCACCGTTTCCAAAGTTACGATACTCCCGTGTACTAAAGTATTGTCCGATCATTACCTTATAAAATTCGAGGTTCAGACGCATGTTCGTCAAACTAATAATAATAATAACTGCTATAGCAGCCGCAACATTAATACAGCCACAACGACAACTCTTGCTGACCTACTGCCCTCGGTAATGGCACCATTCCCAAAGTATGTGGGCTCTATTGATAACCTCACTAACAACTTTAACGACGCCCTGCGCGAAACCATTGATAACATAGCACCGCTAAAGTTAAAAAAGGCTCCAAAAAAGCGCACCCCGTGGTTTACAGAAGAAACTAGAGCTCAGAAATTATTATGTAGAAAGCTGGAACGCAAATGGCGCACGACTAAACTTGAGGTGCACCATCAAGCATGGAGTGATGGTTTAATAACTTATAAACGCATGCTTACCTTAGCTAAAGCTAATTATTACTCAAATCTCATCCACCGTAATAAAAACGATCCTAAATTTTTGTTTAGTACGGTAGCATCGCTAACCCAACAAGGGACTCCTTCCAGTAGCTCAACTCACTCAGCTGATGACTTTATGCAATTCTTTAGTAAGAAAATTGAAGTCATTAGAAAGGAGATGAAAGACAATGCGTCCCAGCTACAACGGGGTTCTATTAACACTGACACGATTGTATATACGGCGGATACTGCCCTCCAAAATAGTTTCTCTCGTTTTGAGGAAATAACATTAGAGGAATTGTTACAACGTGTAAATGGAATAAAACAAACAACATGTTTACTTGACCCTCTTCCTGGGAAACTGATCAAGGAGCTCTTTGTATTATTAGGTCCATCAGTGCTAAATATTATAAACTTATCACTCTCCTCGGGCACTGTTCCCCTAGCATACAAAAAAGCGGTTATTCATCCTCTTCTTAAAAGACCTAACCTCGATCCTGACCTCATGGTAAATTACAGACCGGTGTCTCACCTTCCCTTTATTTCAAAAATCCTTGAAAAAATTGTTGCGGAGCAGTTAAATGAACACTTAGCGTCTAACAATCTATGTGAAACCTTTCAATCCGGTTTCAGGGCAAATCACTCCACGGAGACAGCCCTCGCAAAAATGACTAATGATCTATTGCTAACGATGGATTCTGATGCGTCATCTATGTTGCTGCTCCTCGATCTTAGCGCTGCTTTCGATACCGTCGATCATAATATTTTATTAGAACGTATCAAAACACGAATTGGTATGTCAGACTTAGCCCTGTCTTGGTTTAACTCTTATCTTACTGATAGGATGCAGTGTGTCTCCCATAACAATGTGACCTCGGACTACGTTAAGGTAACGTGTGGAGTTCCCCAGGGTTCGGTCCTTGGCCCTGCACTCTTCAGCATCTACATGCTGCCGCTAGGTGACATCATACGCAAATACGGTGTTAGCTTTCACTGTTATGCTGATGACACCCAACTCTACATGCCCCTAAAGCTGACCAACACGCCGGATTGTAGTCAGCTGGAGGCGTGTCTTAATGAAATTAAACAATGGATGTCCGCTAACTTTTTGCAACTCAACGCCAAAAAAACGGAAATGCTGATTATCGGTCCTGCTAGACACCGAACTCTATTTAATAATACAACTCTAACATTTGACAACCAAACAATTAAACAAGGCGACACGGTAAAGAATCTGGGTATTATCTTCGACCCAACTCTCTCCTTTGAGGCACACATTAAAAGCGTTACTAAAACGGCCTTCTTTCATCTCCGTAATATCGCTAAAATTCGCTCCATTCTGTCCACTAAAGACGCTGAGATCATTATCCATGCGTTTGTTACGTCTCGCCTCGACTACTGTAACGTATTATTTTCGGGTCTCCCCATGTCTAGCATTAAAAGATTACAGTTGGTACAAAATGCGGCTGCTAGACTTTTGACAAGAACAAGAAAGTTTGATCACATTACGCCTGTACTGTATATACCTTTATATACATATATACATACATATATACCTGTACTGGCTCACCTGCACTGGCTTCCTGTGCACTTAAGATATGACTTTAAGGTTTTACTACTTACGTATAAAATACTACACGGTCTAGCTCCATCCTATCTTGCCGATTGTATTGTACCATATGTCCCGGCAAGAAATCTGCGTTCAAAGGACTCCGGCTTATTAGTGATTCCCAAAGCCCAAAAAAAGTCTGCGGGCTATAGAGCATTTTCCATTCGGGCTCCAGTACTCTGGAATGCCCTCCCGGTAACAGTTAGAGATGCCACCTCAGTAGAAGCATTTAAGTCTCACCTTAAAACTCATTTGTATACTCTAGCCTTTAAATAGACTCCCTTTTTAGACCAGTTGATCTGCCGTTTCTTTTCTTTTTCTTCTATGTCCCACTCTCCCGTGTGGAGGGGGTCCGGTCCGATCCGGTGGCCATGTACTGCTCGCCTGTGTATCGGCTGGGGACATCTCTGCGCTGCTGGTCCGCCTACGCTTGGGATGGTTTCCTGCTGGCTCCGCTGTGAACGGGACTCTCGCTGCTGTATCTTGGATCCTCCTTGGACTGGACTCTCGCGACTGTGTTGTATCCATTGTGGATTGAACTTTCACAGTATCATGTTAGACCCGCTCGACATCCATTGCTTTCCTCCTCTCCAAGGTTCTCATAATCATCATTGTCACCGACGTCCCACTGGGTCATTATTGTCACCAATTTCCCACTGGGTGTGAGTTTTCCTTGCCCTTATGTGGGCCTACCGAGGATGTCGTGGTGGTTTGTGCAGCCCTTTGAGACACTAGTGATTTAGGGCTATATAAGTAAACATTGATTGAGTGATTGATAAATATTAAATACATGTATAGTGTATTAATATTAAATATATGTTTGGTTTATTCAAATTAAATACATGTTTTTGTATTAATATTAAATACATGTTTAGTGTATAAATGTTAAATACATGTTTAGTGTATTAATATTAAATACATGTTTAGTGTATTAATATTAAATATATGTTTAGTTGATTTAAATTAAATACATGTTTTTGTATTAATATTAAATACATGTTTAGTGTATTAATATTAAATATACGTTTGGTTTATTCAAATTAAATACATGTTTTTGTATTAATATTAAATACATGTTTAGTGTATAAATGTTAAATACATGTTTAGTGTATGAATATTAAATATATGTTTAGTTGATTTAAATTAAATACATGTTTTTGTATTAATATTAAATACATGTTTAGTGTATTAATATTAAATATATGTTTAGTGTATGAATATTAAATACATGTTTAGTGTATAAATATTAAATACATGTTTAGTGTATTAATATAAATATATGTTTAGTGTACATATAGTAAATATATGTTTAGTGTATGAATATTAAATACATGTTTAGTGTATAAATATTAAGTACACTTTTAGTGTATAAATATTAAATACACGTTTAGTGTAAAAATATTAAATGCATGTTTAGTGTATTAATATTAAATACATGTTTTTTGTATAAATATTAAATACATGTTTAGTGTATGAATATCAAATACATGATTAATGTATTAATATTAAATACATGTTTGGTGTATAAATATTAAATACATGTTTAGTGTATGAATATTGAATACATGTTTAGTGTATAAATATTAAATACATTTTTAGTGTATAAATATTAAAGACATGTTTAAAGTATGAATATTAAATACATGTTTGGTTTATGAATATTAAATACATTTTTAGTGTATAAATATTAAATACATATTTAGTGTATGAATATTAAATACATGATTAGTGTATTAATATTAAATACATGTTTAGTGTATAAATATTAAATACATTTTTAGTGTATAAATATTAAAGACATGTTTAAAGTATGAATATTAAATACATGTTTAGTTTATGAATATTAAATACATTTTTAGTGTATAAATATTAAATACATATTTAGTGTATGAATATTAAATACATGATTAGTGTATTAATATTAAATACTTGTTTAGTGTATAAATATTAAATACATGTTTAGTGTATAAATAATAACTACATGTTTAGTATACAAATGTTAAATACATATTTAGTGTATTAATATTAAATATATATTTAGTTTATCAAAATTAAATACATGTTTTTTGTATTAATATTAAATACATGTTTAGTGTATGAATAATAACTACATGTTAAGTGTATGAATATTAAATACATGTTTAGTTTATGAATATGAAATACATGTTTAGTGGATGAATAACAAATACATATTTAGTGTATTAAAATTAAATACATGTTGTATTTATATTAATAGTGTATTAATATTAAATATGTGTTTAGTTTATTAAAATTAAATACATGTTTTTTGTATTAATATTAAATACATATTTAGTGTATGAATATTAAATAAATGTTTAGTGTACAAATATTTAATACATGTTTAGTGTATGAATATTAAATACATGTTTAGTGTGAAAATATGAAATACATGTTTAGTGTATAAATAATAAATACATGTTTGGTTTATAAATATTAAATAAATATATAGTGTATTAATATAAATATATGTTTAGTGTATTAATATTAAATCCATGTTTAGTGTATGAATATTAAATACATGTTTAGTGTATTAATATTAAATACACTTTTAGTGTATAAATATTAAATACACGTTTAGTGTATAAATATTAAATATATGTTTAGTTTATTAAAATTAAATACATGTTTTTGTATTAATATTAAATACAAATTTAGCGTATAAATAATAACTCGATGTTTAGTGTATAAATGTTAAATACATGTTTAGTGTATAAATATTAAATACACGTTTAGTGTATAAATATTAAATATATGTTTAGTGTATTAATATTAAATACATGTTTAATGTAATAATATTAAATATATGTTTAGTTTATTAAAATCAAATACATATTTTTGTATTAATATTAAATACATGTTTAGTGTATAAATGTTAAATACATGTTTGGTGTATAAATATTAAATACATGTTTAGTGTATGAATATTAAATACATGTTTAGTGTATGAATATTAAATACATGTTTAGTGTATGAATATTAAATACATGTTTGGTGTATGAATATTAAATACATGTTTAATGTATGAATATTAAATACATGTTTAGTGTATGAATATTAAATACATGTTTGGTGTATGAATATTAAATACATGTTTAGTGTATGAATATTAAATACATGTTTAGTGTATGAATATTAAATACATGTTTAGTGTTTGAATATTAAATACATGTTTAGTGTATGAATATTAAATACATATTTAGTGTATGAATATTAAATATATGTTTAGTTTATTAAAATTAAATATATGTTTTTGTATTAATATTAAATACATGTTTAGTGTATGAATATTAAATACATGTTTAGTGTATTAATATTAAATATATGTTTGGTTGATTAAAATTAAATAAATGTTTTTGTATTAATATTAAATACATTTTTAGTGTATGAATATTAAATACATGTTTAGTGTTTGAATATTAAATACATGTTTAGTGTATGAATAGTAAATACATGTTTAAAGTATGAATATTAAATATATGTTTAGTGTATAAATATTAAATACATGTTTAAAGTATGAATATTAAATACATGTTTAGTTTATGAATATTAAATACATGTTTAGTGTATAAATATTAAATACATGTTTCGTGTATGAATATTAAATACATGTTTAGTGTATGAATATTAAATACATGTTTAGTGTATAAATATTAAATACATGTTTAGTATATTAATATTAAATACATGTTTAGTGTATTATTATTAAACACATGTTTAGTGTATAATTATTAAATACATGTTTAGTGTATAAATATTAAATACATGTTTAGTGTATTAATATTAAATATGTGTTTAGTTTATTAAAATTAAATAAATGTTTTGTATTAATATTAAATACATGTTTAGTGTATTAACATTAAATACAGGTTTAGTGTATGAATGTTAACTACATGTTTAGTTTATGAATATTAAATACATGTTTAGTGTATTAATATTAAATATATATTTAGTTTATTAAAATTAAATACATGTTTAGTGTATGAATATTAAATACATGTTTAGTGTATTAACATTAAATACATGTTTAGTGTATGAATATTAAATACATGTTTAGTGTATAAATATTAAATACATGTTTAGTGTATAAATATTAAATACACGTTTAGTTTATTAATATTAAATACATGTTTAGTGTATAAATAATAACTACATGTTTAGTGTATGAATATTAAATACACGTTTAGTGTATTAATATTAAATACATGTTTAGCTTATGAATATTAAATACATGTTTAGTGGTTTAATAGTAAATACATATTTAATGTATTAATATTAAATACATGTTTAGTGTATAAATATTAAATACATGTTTAGTGTATAAATATTAAATACATGTTTAGTGTATTAATATTAAATATATGTTTGGTTTATTAAAATTAAATATATGTTTTTGTATTGATATTAAATACATGTTTATTGTACAAATATTAAATACATGTTTAGTGTATTAATATTAAATACATGTTTAGTGTATGAATAATAACTACATGTTTAGTGTATGAATATTAAATAAATGTTTAGTGTGAAAATATTAAATACATGTTTAGTGTATGAATATTAAATAAATGTTTAGTGTGAAAATATTAAACACATGTTTAGTGTATGAATATTAAATACATGTTTAGTGTGAAAATATTAAATACATGTTTAGTGTATTAATATTAAATAAATGTTTAGTGTATAATTATTAAATACATGTTTAGTGTATGATTATTAAATACATGTTTAGTGTATTAATATTAAATACATGTTTAGTGTATAAATATTAAATACATGTTTGGTGTATTAATATTAAATACATGTTTAGTGTATGATTATTAAATACATGTTTAGTGTATGAATATTAAATACATGTTTAGTGTGAAAATATTAAATACATGTTTAGTGTATGAATATTAAATACATGTTTAGTGTATAAATATTAAATACATGTTTAGTGTATTAATATTAAATACATGTTTAGTGTATAATTATTAAATGAATGTTTAGTGTATTAATATTAAATACATATTTAGTGTATTAATATTAAATATATGTTTAGTTTATTAAAATTAAATACATGTTTTTTGTATTAATATTAAATACATGTTTGATGTATAAATATTAAATACATGTATAGTGTATTTATATAAATATATGTTTAGTGTATGAATATTAAATACATGATTAGTGTATAAATATTAAATACATGTTTAGTGTATGAATATTAAATACATGTTTTTGTATTAATATTAAATACATGTTTAGTGTATTAATATTAAAAACATGTTTAGTGTATAAATGTTAAATACATGTTTAGTGTATTAATATTAAATACATGTTTAGTGTATAAATATAAGTGTATGAGAAACCAAACTTATGTAAAAAAAATAAAAGAAACAAAAAAAAGGAAAAAGAGAGAGAGAGAGACGGAGAGGACAGGACTTATTAAGAGGGAACGTGCGCCCTCCTGTGGACTTCTGCCGCAACTGCACACATAAAGAAATTCATTAATTCCAAGTGTGCCTTATTTAGAGGATAATAAATACATGTTTACTGTATGAATATTAAATGTATGTTTAGTTTATGATTACATATACGTTTAGTATATGATTATTAAATACATGTTTAGTGTATGAATATTAAATACATGTTTAGTGTATAAATATTAAATGCATGTTTAGTGTATAAATATTAAATACATGTTTAGTGTATGAATATTAAATACATGTTTAGTGTATAAATATTAAATACATGATTAGTGTATTAATATTAAATACATGATTAGTGTATAAATATTAAATACATGTTTAGTGTATGAATATTAAATACATGTTTTTGTATTAATATTAAATACATGTTTAGTGTATTAATATTAAAAACATGTTTAGTGTATAAATGTTAAATACATGTTTATTGTATTAATATTAAATACATGTTTAGTGTATAAATATAAGTGTATGAGAAACCAAACTTATGTAAAAAAAAAATAAAAGAAACAAAAAAAAGGAAAAAGAGAGATAGAGAGACGGAGAGGACCGGACTTATTAAGAGGGAACGTGCGCCCTCCTGTGGACTTCTGCCGCAACTGCACACATAAAGAAATTCATTATTTCCAAGTGTGCCTTATTTAGAGGATAATAAATACATGTTTACTGTATGAATATTAAATATATGTTTAGTTTATAATTACAAATACGTTTAGTATATGATTATTAAATACATGTTCAGTGTATTAATATTAAATACATGTTTAGTGTATACATATTAAATACATGTTTAGTGTATAAATATTAAATACATGTTTAGTGTATGAATATTAAATACATGTTTAGTGTATAAATATTAAATACATGTTTAGTGTATAAATATTAAATACACTTTTAGTGTATAAATATTAAATACACGTTTAGTGTAAATAAATAAATAAATAAATGGGTTGTACTTGTATAGCGCTTTTCTACCTTCAAGGTACTCAAAGCGCTTTGACACTACTTCCACATTTACCCATTCACACACACATTCACACACTGATGGAGGGAGCTGCCATGCAAGGCGCCAACCAGCAACCATCAGGAGCAAGGGTGAAGTGTCTTGCTCAGGACACAACGGACGTGACGAGGTTGGTTCTAGGTGGGATTTGAACCAGTGACCCTCGGGTTGCGCACGGCCACTCTTCCACTGCGCCACGCCGAAACTCTTCCACTGCGCCACGCCGAAACATGTGAAATCAAAGCATCGGTGTAAAATATTAAATACATGTTTAGTGTACGGTGGCAGAGGGGTTAGTGCGTCTGCCTCACAATACGAAGTTCCTGCAGTCCTGGCTTCAAATCCAGGCTCGGGATCTTTCTGTGTGGAGTTTGCATGTTCTCCCCGTGAATGCGTGGGTTCCCTCCGGGTACTCCGGCTTCCTCCCACCTCCAAAGACATGCACCTGGGGATAGGTTGATTGGCAACACTAAAATTGGCCCTAGTGTGTGAATGTGAGTGTGAATGTTGTCTGTCTATCTGTGTTGGCCCTGCGATGAGGTGGCGACTTGTCCAGGGTGTACCCTGCCTTCCGCCTGATTGTAGCTGAGATAGGCGCCAGCGCCCCCCGCGACCCCGAAAGGGAATAAGCGGTAGAAAATGGATGGATGGATGGATGTTTAGTGTATTAATATTAAATATATGTTTAGTTTATTAAAATTAAATACATGTTTTTGTATTAATATTAAATACATATTAAGTGCAAGAATAATAACTACATGTTTATTGAATGAATATTAAATACATGTTTAGTGTATAAATATTTAATACATGTTTACTGTATTAATATTAAATACATGTTTAGTGTATGAATAATAACTACAGGTTTAGTGTATGAATATTAAATACATGTTTAGTGTATTAATATTAAATACATGTTTAATGTATGAATAATAACTACATGTTTAGTTTATGAATATTAAATACATGTTTAGTGTATTAATATTAAATACATGTTTAGTGTATTAATATTAAATACATGTTTAATGTATGAATAATAACTACATGTTTAGTTTATGAATATTAAATACATGTTTAGTGTATAAATATTAAATACGTGTTTAGTGTATGAATATTAAATACATGTTCAGTGTATTAATCTTAAATACATGTTTAGTGTATAAATATTAAAAACATGATTAGTGTATTAGTATTAAATACATGTTTAGTGTATAAATGATAACTACATGTTTAGTGTATGAATATCAAATACATGTTTAGTGGGGACGGAGTGGCGCAGTGGGAGAGTGGCTGTGTGCAACCCGAGGGTCCCTGGTTCAAATCCCACCTAGTACCAACCTCGTCACGTCCGTTGTGTCCTGAGCAAGACACTTCACCCTTGCTCCTGATGGGTCCTGGTTGGCGCCTTGCATGGCAGCTCCCTCCATCAGTGTGTGAATGTGTGTGTGAATGGGTAAATGTGGAAGTAGTGTCAAAGCGCTTTGAGTACCTTGAAGGTAGAAAAGCGCTATACAAGTACAACCCATTTATAATACATGTTTAGTGTATGAATGTTAAATACATGTTTAGTGTATAAATATTAAATACATGTTTAGTGTATGAATGTTAAATACATGTTTAGTGTATAAATATTAAATACATGTTTAGTGTATGAATATTAAATACATGTTTAGTGTATTAATATTAAATACATGTTTAGTGGATAAATAATAAATACATATTTAGTGTATTAATATTAAATAAAAAATTTTGTATTAATATTAAATACATGTTTAGTGTATAAATATTAAATACATGTTTAGTGTATAGATATTAAATATATGTTTAGTGGATATATATTAAATACATGTTTAGTGTATAAATATTAAATACATGTTTAGTGTATGGATATTAAATATATGTTTAGTGGATATATATTAAATACATGTTTAGTGTATAAATATTAAATACATGTTTAGTGTATGAATATTAAATACATGTTTAATGTATTAATATTAAATACATCTTTAGTGTATGAATATACGTGTATGAGAAACCTAACTTATTTAAAAAAATAAATAAAAAGAAAAGTAAAAAAAGAAGAAGGAAAAAGGCCAATAGGGCTGGTCGATAAAACTAGGTCATAACTTATGTGGGGGGGCAGACTTAATAAGAGGGAACGTGCGCCCTCCTGTGGACTTCTGCCGCAACTGCACACATAAAGAAATTCATTATTTCCAAGTGTGCCTTATTTAGAGGATAATAAATACATGTTTACTGTATGAATATTAAATATATGATTAATATATATTATTAAATATACGTTTAGTATATGATTATTAAATACATGTTCAGTGTATTAATATTAAATACATGTTCAGCGTATTGATATTAAATACATGTTTAGTGTATACATATTAGATACATGTTTAAAAAATACATGTATACTGTATGAATATCAAATATATAATTAGTACATAATTAAATATGTTTAGTGTATTAATATTAAATACATGTTTAGTGTATAAATATTAAATAATGATACCCACATATCCACATGACATATTTTCCGTGCCGCGTGCCACAAATGGAGGAGCGACGATCACCTTCGAGAAAGGGGACAATCGCATGGTCACAAGGGACGGTAGCAGGTTTGACATACACCAAAGTGGTCATCTGTATTACTTGCCTACTGTTCAAACTGATATTGATCAATGTAAAGTGTGTCATGATGTACAAACCTGGCATGAAATGTTGGACCATTGTAATTATGAAGATGTGCAGAAATTATAAGGTGTAGTGAGAGGCATGGAGATAATAGGGAGTGTGGCTAAACCAGCACAATTATGTGAAGTGTGCACAAAAGGCAAATTTACCCAGACGAGAAACAAGGAGCCTGACAGGTGGGCTAAGAAACCCTTGGAGCTAGTCCACACTGACCTAGCCGGTCTCATGCAAACGCCTAGCATCAATGGTCACAAATATGCACAAATATTTACTGATGACTATTCTGGTACCATGATGGTGTACTTTCTAAGGTCTAAGAGTAATGCAGGTCTCGCAACAGAACGGTTCTTAGCTGACGTAGCACCATACAGTGAGGTTCGGTGCATCAGATCAGATAATGCTTCTGAGTATACAAGCAAAGAGTTCCAGGCACTGTTAATAAAGAATAGGATTAGACATGAAACGTCTTCACCCTATTCACCACACTAAAATGGCACAGCCTAGAGAGGGTGGAGAACCCTTCATGAGATGGGTGGACGCTTACTGCTAGAAAGTAACTTACCTGTTTAACGACGCCCTGCGCGAAACCATTGATAACATAGCACCGCTAAAGTTAAAAAAGGCTTCAAAAAAGCGCACCCCGTGGTTTACAGAAGAAACTAGAGCTCAGAAATTATTATGTAGAAAGCTGGAACGCAAATGGCGCACGACTAAACTTGAGGTGCACCATCAAGCATGGAGTGATGGTTTAATAACTTATAAACGCATGCTTACCTTAGCTAAAGCTAAATATTACTCAAATCTCATCCACCGTAATAAAAACGATCCTAAATTTTTGTTTAGTACGGTAGCATCGCTAACCCAACAAGGGACTCCTTCCAGTAGCTCCACCCACTCAGCTGATGACTTTATGCAATTCTTTAGTAAGAAAATTGGAGTCATTAGAAAGGAGATTAAAGACAATGCGTCCCAGCTACAACTGGGTTCTATTAACACTGACACGATTGTATATACGGCGGATACTGCCCTCCAAAATAGTTTCTCTCGTTTTGAGGAAATAACATTAGAGGAATTGTTACAACGTGTAAATGGAATAAAACAGACAACATGTTTACTTGACCCTCTTCCTGGGAAACTGATCAAGGAGCTCTTTGTATTATTAGGTCCATCAGTGCTAAATATTATAAACTTATCACTCTCCTCGGGCACTGTTCCCCTAGCATACAAAAAAGCGGTTATTCATCCTCTTCTTAAAAGACCTAACCTCGATCCTGACCTCATGGTAAACTACCGACCGGTGTCTCACCTTCCCTTTATTTCAAAAATCCTTGAAAAAATTGTTGCGGAGCAGTTAAATGAACACTTAGCGTCTAACAAGCTATGTGAAACCTTTCAATCCGGTTTCAGGGCAAATCACTCCACGGAGACAGCCCTCGCAAAAATGACTAATGATCTATTGCTAACGATGGATTCTGATGCGTCATCTATGTTGCTGCTCCTCGATCTTAGCGCTGCTTTCGATACCGTCGATCATAATATTTTATTAGAACGTATCAAAACACGAATTGGTATGTCGGACTTAGCCCTGTCTTGGTTTAACTCTTATCTTACTGATAGGATGCAGTGTGTCTCCCATAACAATGTGACCTCGGACTACGTTAAGGTAACGTGTGGAGTTCCCCAGGGTTCGGTCCTTGGCCCTGCACTCTTAAGCATCTACATGCTGCCGCTAGGTGACATCATACGCAAATACGGTGTTAGCTTTCACTGTTATGCTGATGACACCCAACTCTACATGCCCCTAAAGCTGACCAACACGCCGGACTGTAGTCAGCTGGAGGCGTGTCTTAATGAAATTAAACAATGGATGTCCGCTAACTTTTTGCAACTCAACGCCAAAAAAACGGAAATGCTGATTATCGGTCCTGCTAGACACCGAACTCTATTTAATAATACAACTCTAACATTTGACAACCAAACAATTAAACAAGGCGACACGGTAAAGAATCTGGGTATTATCTTCGACCCAACTCTCTCCTTTGAGGCACACATTAAAAGCGTTACTAAAACGGCCTTCTTTCATCTCCGTAATGTTACTAAAACGGCCTTCTTTCATCTCCGTAATATCGCAAAAATTCGCTCCATTCTGTCCACTAAAGACGCTGAGATCATTATCCATGCGTTTGTTACGTCTCGTCTCGATTACTGTAACGTATTATTTTGGGGTCTCCCCATGTCTAGCATTAAAAGATTACAGTTGGTACAAAATGCGGCTGCTAGACTTTTGACAAGAACAAGAAAGCTTGATCACATTACGCCTGTACTGTATATACCTTTATATACATATATACATACATATATACCTGTACTGGCTCACCTGCACTGGCTTCCTGTGCACTTAAGATATGACTTTAAGGTTTTACTACTTACGTATAAAATACTACACGGTCTAGCTCCATCCTATCTTGCCGATTGTATTGTACCATATGTCCCGGCAAGAAATCTGCGTTCAAAGGACTCCGGCTTATTAGTGATTCCCAAAGCCCAAAAAAAGTCTGCGGGCTATAGAGCGTTTTCCGTTCGGGCTCCAGTACTCTGGAATACCCTCCCGGTAACAGTTCGCGATGCCACCTCAGTAGAAACATTTAAGTCTCACCTTAAAACTCATTTGTATACTCTAGCCTTTAAATAGACTCCCTTTTTAGACCAGTTGATCTGCCGTTTCTTTTCTTTTTCTTCCATGTCCCACTCTCCCTTGTGGAGGGGGTCCGGTCCGATCCGGTGGCCATGTACTGCTCGCCTGTGTATCGGCTGGGGACATCTCTGCGCTGCTGATCCGCCTCCGCTTGGGATGGTTTCCTGCTGGCTCCGCTGTGAACGGGACTCTCGCTGCTGTGTTGGATCCGCTTTGGACTGGACTCTCGCGACTGTGTTGGATCCATTGTGGACTGCACTTTCACAGTATCATGTTAGACCCGCTCGACATCCATTGCTTTCCTCCTCTCTAAGGTTCTCATAGTCATCATTGTCACCGACGTCCCACTGGGTCATTATTGTCACCGATGTCCCACTGGGTGTGAGTTTTCCTTTCCTTGCCCTTATTTGGGCCTACCGAGGATGTCGTGGTGGTCTGTGCAGCCCTTTGAGACACTAGTGATTTAGGGCTATATAAGTAAACATTGATTGATTGATTGAACTACGCTGTACAGACGGCAGCCTTTGTACGGAACAGATGCTACTTTAGGCGTACACAGAAAACGCCATACGAGTTGTTCGTAGGGAAAGAACCAAACATTTCCAAAATGCAAACATTTGGATCAGTGTGCTATGCTTACCAGCAACAAGCCAAGGGCCAGCGAGACTCCAGGTGTGAGCAGGGTGTTTTTGTGGGTTGTGATAAAAACTGCCCAGACTACCTAGTGTACTACCCAGAACAAGAGAAAGTTCAGAAACACAGATTGGTAAAATTCACAACCAAAACTGCAACAGAAAAAGAAACACAAACATGTGAGTCATACACGGGGTATGGTGATGTAAACCCCAGGGTTAATGAAAGAGAAATTTGTGTTGATGATGACAAGGTTGAAAATGTACCAGATCAAGGTTTACAGGGTGTTTCTGAGACTTTACCTGAACAGACTGAACGCACAGAGTCCCTGACACTGTAAACGGAAGGAACCCACCACGAACCCGGAGGAGGCCGGTTCACTTACAGGACTTTGAGACTGAGGATACATTGGACAAATTTGTAACATGCGTGGACTCTGGCTACAGAGCAGTATGTGACATTCCTCAAACCTACAAGGAAGCGATAATGTCAAACAAATCAGGGCAGTGGAAAAATGCTATGGATGATGAGGTAAAGTCACTGGAGGAAAACGACACCTTTACCCTCACCCATTTGCCACCAGACAGTGGGGGGAAAATGGGTCTATGGCCTCAAGAGTGACATTGACGGAACAGATAAATACAAAGCGAGGTTCGTCGCGAAAGGCTACAGTCAGAAAAGGGAACTGACTACAAAGAGACATTTTCACCCACAGCAGACATGACAAGTGTGAGGGTGATCATGCAAAAGGCGGCACAAGAGGAGCTAGTGCTGCACCGGCTTGATGTGAAGACTGCTTATCTTCACGCTCCGATCGATTGTGAAATTCATATCGAACAGCCAGAAGGCTACGACAAAGAATCAGTCTCAGGTGAAAAGCTAGTGTGTAAATTGCACAAGTCTCTCTACGGCTTGCAACAGTCCGGTAGAAATTGGAATGCAATGTTGCACACATGTCTAACTGAGAATGGTTTTGTACAAAATTCTGCTGATCATTGTGTGTACTTACGAGAGAAGTATTATGAGAACGTGATTTTACTAGTATGGGTAGACCATCTCATCATAGCATCTAAAAACAATGGTGTACTCAACAGTGTGAAAATGATGCTCACTGAAAGATTCAAAATGAAGGATCTAGGAAAATTGAAACATTTTCTGGGAATAGATTTTGACCAAACAAATGGTAAAGTCACAATGTCTCAAGAGAGATATGTTCACAACATCTTAGAGAGATTTGAAATGCAAAATTGCAAGTCCAGAGAGACTCCATGTGAACCAAAACTAGAGTACACAGATGTTGCAGACAAAACGACAGATCAAAGAAGGTTCAGGGAGGCAGTTGGAAGCCTAATTTACTTGTCCACATGCACACGTCCAGACAGAAGTTTTGTGGTCAGGAAGTTATCCCAACACTTTGCTGAGCCAACACTGGAACACAGTAAAATATGTCTTTAGATACCTCAAAGGTACAGCAGAAAACAAGTTATGTTTCAAAAGAAATGAAAGTGAAAAACTGGGATTGAGAGTGTACAGTGACGCTGACTGGGCTTCAGATGTGTCTGACAGGAGAAGCACATCAGGTTATTGTGCTAGTCTAAGCGGAGGTAGCTCTCTAATCTCATGGAAAACAAGAAAACAAGCTACTGTTGCTTTATCCACATGTGAGGCAGAGTACATGTCGTTGGCAGTTGGGGGCGGCATGGCGTAGTGGGTAGAGCGGCCGTGCCAGAAACCTGAGGGTTGCAGGTTCGCTTCCCACCTATTGACATCCAAATCGCTGCCGTTGTGTCCTTGGGCAGGACACTTCACCCTTGCCCCCGGTGCCGCTCACACTGGTGAATAGATGATGAATGAATGATAGGTGGTGGTCGGAGGGGCTGTAGGTGCAAACTGGCAGCCACGCTTCCGTCAGTCTACCCCAGGGCAGCTGTGGCTACAGATGTAGCTTACCACCACCATCGTGTGAATGAATGATGGGTTCCCACTTTTCTGTGAGCGCTTTGAGTATCTAATAATAGAAAAGCGCGATATAAATCTAATCCATTATTATTATTATAATGTATTTACCTAGGACAGTGTGATAAAAAAAATACTTATACTCGTTTAAATAGATGATTTTCTTTGAACTGGGTACCAAAAGTTGTTTATTAGACTCAGAAATGTGACACTCAGCAGGAGATCTCTTATCTGATCAAGGTCTGGCTCCTGTGTCTTTGATGTGACATGTGGACTTTAGTTGACCTGGACATGTGTGTTTTCTCTCCCTGGTACCCCCCCCCCCTGCTAAACTGTTGCCCTTTCCCGAGTGACCCCCCTCCCCTTCTGGGCAAACGACACCCTCTCCTTCTTCACAGGACTTTGGGTATTCATTCCACTGGTGTACTGTATGTAAATGAGCATGGAGGGTGGGACTTCTGAGAATGTATAATTGTCATGACATATTCTAAAATATTTAGAACAAGCTGGAACGAACGGATGTGTCGTTCTGGTTTGGTCTCGCTTTGCAAAGCTTGTTATTATTTGTTTGTTACTTTGATAAATTATTTTAAAGCTATTTGTCACTAAAGGATCGTCTTTAAGAAATTTCCACGACAAGTTGGTGTGCAGAAGCGGGATCCCAAGAAGATCGCTGTTCCCGTTGGCAGAGGCCGCTGAAATGGACTAATCAACCCGGCAGCACAAAAAAGCTGACTTCTCCTTCCCAGAAATTTGAAAGGACGGGAGAGTTTTGGAGGCCCCTGCGAATCGGACGGCCGTCTCTTCGGGATCACGTTTAACCCGCTGCAACATCGTAACGGTAAATTAATTGAATCATCCTGACTGAAATTTTAAGACGAATCTCTGACATTTGAATTTCAAATAAAAGACGATTCCACAAAAGGTTTTTTTGTGTGACAAAGCTTGAGTGATTTATATGTTTCATACATGGGAAATTAGCCGTTCTTTTTCCGTCTCCCTACGATTTTTAATGCCGGGTTAGAGTCCCTGGGTTAGAGTCCCAAAATGTAGCGCTGGGTTAGAGTCCCTGGGTTAGAGTCCCAAAATGTAGCGCTGGGTTAGAGTCAATGGGTTAGAGTCCCAAAATGTAGCGCTGGGTTAGAGTCCCTGGGTTAGAGTCCCAAAATGTAGCGCTGGGTTAGAGTCAATGGGTTAGAGTCCCAAAATGTAGCGCTGGGTTAGAGTCCCTGGGTTAGAGTCCCAATCGTAGCACTGGGTTAGAGTCCCTGGGTTAGAGTCCCAATTGTAGCACTGGGTTAGAGTCCCTGGGTTAGAGTCCCAAAATGTAGCGCTGGGTTAGAGTCAATGGGTTAGAGTCCCAAAATGTAGCGCTGGGTTAGAGTCCCTGGGTTAGAGTCCCAATTGTAGCGCTGGGTTAGAGTCCCTGGGTTAGAGTCCCAATTGTAGCGCTGGGTTAGAGTCCCTGGGTTAGAGTCCCAATTGTAGCGCTGGGTTAGAGTCCCAAAATGTAGCGCTGGGTTAGAGTCCCTGGGTTAGAGTCCCGATTTTAATGCCGGGTTGGAGTCCCAATGAAAGTAGCCGTGTCTTCCTAAAAACGTATCTATATGCCCGGTTAGAGGCCGGAACAAATAACACGGATTTAGGGTTGGAGCCGTCTCGTCATAAATTTTAATGGGTTAGAGTCCCGATGATTAACAGTGTCTATAAGGCCGTGAGTGTATGCCCGGTTAGAGGCCGGAAGAAACAACACACATTTTAGTATGTTAAGTTTAAACAAAAAGAGCGGAAAATTAAAACGAGCTCGAATATGTAGTCCAGGAAAGTTAAGCCTGAGGTATTCGATTGTGATTTCCCATGTATGTGCACAATGAAAGAAAATATGTAGAGGGAGCCCTAATGTGTGTGAAAGTATGGGTGAATGAATTGGGATTTCCCAAGACTGGTTCATTTAGGATGAATCAATTGAGTAAAATTTAAGAAAAGTTAGCGCTACAAGAGGTCAACATGCGAAAGGGAAAGACTGTGGGTGTGAAAGATTTGAATTGTTTGAACAACATAAAGAAACATTAGATGAGTGAAGCAGAAAATAAAGAAAAGATCGATCTTGCAACTGATATTTTTCCCAGTACTCTGTTTTCGATCCAATCTCAGGGCCTGAGTCGCAGTCGAAGGGTTTCTGAGGACTGGACGCCACTTTACCCCACTCTGCCCCCGCACTACGACCAGCAGCAGCAGCAGCAGCAACAGCAACAGCAGCACCAGCACCAACAACAGCACCCGCCGATGTCACCCCTCCAGCTCCAGCTTCAGCAGCTCCCAACTCTACCCCTCACAACGCCGTTTCCGCCCACTAACTACCAGCGGGCAGTCTCGGGGGGGTCCTCCCACTCACATCAGGATGACAATCAAGGAGCATCGGGCTCATCAATTCAACATGTGACCAACGAAGTGAATAAAATGTCTCTGAGTGAGGACAGTGCTGGCAGGACTCTGAGAAGTGGCAGAACCTTCCAGGCTCCGATGATGGAATATCCAGGACCGCAAGGGACTCCCGCTTTGGTCTTACACCAGATGGACCAGGAAATGCGTGAAGCGATCAGAGACTGGCCGTCACCACACAGAGGTGGAGACGCGCTTGCAGCCGCATTCCAGGCTTTCTGTCGGGCATGGCGTCCCACAGGAGCAGAAATACAAAAACTTCTGCTGGTGCATCTGGGACCGGAGCAGTTGGCAAAGATAGCAGCAGAGGTGCACGCGGGACGTTTTGCCCCCTCCAAACTCCCTCTCTTTGTTTAAAATGACAATTTTCTGCTGGATTGGCTCTCTATGAACTCCAAGGAAAAGGTACCCGGCCGGGGGCAATTTTTGAAATAGGTGTCCAAGCTATGGCACGCCGGGGTCCAAATCCGGCCCCTGTTTTTTTTATTCATTTTTTTGCATCTTTGGGACATGGGGGACTTGTGGGACCCCACCAAGGACTGATTTCTGAACACTTTGAGGACTGCCACTGTGAAATGAACGCGGGATGGAGGCAAGAAGAAAGATGGACGTGGCCGTAACTATTGTTTCACGTGCGGAAAGGAAGGTCACTGGAGGCGAGACTGTCCTGAGAATAAACGGGATGGACAGCGGGACTATTGGGGCAGAGCGGATGGAGGCCAACTCAGAAACAATTCAGATTGACTGACCGGCTCGGGACCTGAGACAACGAAACAGATAAGTGTTGCACCAACAGCTTCTCACGACAACACCATACTAACCGCTAACCGCAACGAAGACGCACTTGCTTTTACTGATACATTGCTGCTTGCTAAGGTGCAGGACAGAATTAGGGAATTAGAAGAGTGTGAACAGCCAATGATTGGGACGTATGCTTTTTGTGAGGACTTAGCCTATAAGAAAATGCCGATGATTGTGTGTGATGTGGGTGGAAGGTCATTGACGTTTCTTGTCGATTCTGGAGCGACAAACAGCGTAATTCAAACGAGTGAATTCTCTACAAAATTGAGTGGTAGAACTATGTTTTCCACTAGTGCGAGTGGGCAAACTGTCTTGAAAAGTTTTCAATACCAATTCGTTGTACATGGGCGACGGCTGATTGTACAATGACAACAAAACATTTGTTTTTAATGTCTGATCTTTGTCCAATCAATCTGTTGGGTCGTGATTTAATGTTAAAATGGGGTATCGGAATCACTCCGATGCCAGAAGGCCTCAAAGTGGAGAGGAATGCAAATGGGTCGAATTTTGTCTCATTGGAGGTGAATTGTCCGCTCTATATCTATCAGTGGTGGGTAAGGACCACTGCTTTGCAGGATCTAGAGAGCACAATATCACCCTGTTTGAATCCAGTATCTGACAGAATTGAATCTGAAAGCATGTATTGTGTGTCACATGTTCGTGAAGGTCCGGACCAAGAATATGAAGCTTCATTCTATCATGGTTTGAATGATAGTTTGTTTATTAATGACGTCTATTTCGATGGATGCAAATGTGCAGTTGCAGTAAAATTAACTCCATCACAAGAAATATTGGATCATGTTGAAAATTCCAGTCCGCACATTTCGATAGCAAAAGCTAAATCTGATAATTGGCGGGATTTAAATCCTTTTATGCATGACTGTTTTTTGGCAAAGGATTGGCAACCGTGTGCACGCGGGAAAAAATGTATTCTATTCACAATCAGTTGATGCATATCGGATTAATTATGCGGCAAAAATTCATTTGCTACGTTCGGTGCAATTAGCATCTCCGACTGACGAAAAGTATGACGCACACCTGACTTTGACTGCGGTGACTTCTCCGACTGAGATTTCCTCCTTGTTGGCGCAAGTGCCGAGTTGTTTGTGGGCGAGGAACGACAGGCATGGGCTAATTCTGGTGCTGTTTTCCGGGATGGAGCCGGGTTTGGCCCTGACGCCTGAAGCTTTGTATGAATGTTGTCTGTCTATCTGTGTTGGCCCTGTGATGCGGTGGTGACTTGTCCAGGGTGTACCCCGCCTTCTGCCCGATTGTAGCTGAGATAGGCACCAGCGCCCCCCGCGACCCCAAAGGGAATAAGCGGCAGAAAATGGATGGATGGATGGGAAGCCTTGTCTTCCTAAAGGCTTGTTTGATTGTTATGTGAAATTGAGTGATGGGTTGGACCATGTGTCAAAGGGAGGGATGTGTCGAGCAGTACAGCAATTCTGGTTTACTAAGGGCTTTTACGCTTTCACAGAACATCTCTGTAAAAGTTGTTTGATTTGTGCTCAAAATAATCCAGGTAAACTTAGACCATTACCACAAGCAGCACACCCACCGCCAAGTAGGGCTTTTGAGCATGTCATGGTGGATTTCATTGAACTTACACCCAGTGAAGGGAAAAAATATTGTCTAGTGATGTGTAAATGGTCCTTAGTGTGTGAATGTGAGTATGAATGTTGTCTGTCTATCTGTGTCGGCCCTGCGATGAGGTGGCGACTTGTCCAGGGTGTACTCCGCCTTCCGCCTGATTGTAGCTGAGATAGGCGCCAGCGCCCCCCGCGACCCAAAAAGGGAATAAGCGGTAGAAAATGGATGGGTGGATGGATGGTTGATATGTTTTCAGAATGGGTAGAAGCCTTCCCAGCGAAACATGCTTCTTCCGCTGCAGTGGCAAAAGCACTTTTAACTGAAATTGTGGCAAAGTGGGGCATTCCAAAGAAGTTATGGAGTGACAATGGTTCACATTTTGTAAATGAGGTGATACAGCAATTGTCTGATTATTTGCAAATTGATTTGAGAACTCATTGCAGCTACCATCACAATCCGGAGGTGCTGTTGAAAGAGGAAACGGAACAATTCAATTAAAACTTGCCAAATGTTGTGAAGAGACTAAGCTCAGCTGGCCTAAATGTTTGCGGATAGTTGTCATGTACATGCCTATGCAGGTGTGCACGCGTCATAACCTGTCACCTTTTGAGATTCTGTTTGCAGTCCCCCCTAATGTGGGGATAGGACCATCAGGACCGCCAATTGAGACGACCCTCTGTGAAGACGGACTGGTAAGATATTGTATATCTTTAACAAAGTGTTTTGCTAATATTTGAAGGCAAGTCTCTTTGGCGCTTCCGGGGCGAGCGGATCATCCTCTACACACCATTGTGCCGGGCGACTTCGTGCTTATCAAGAACTTCAGACGGAAGAGCTGGAAACAATGAGGCTGGCTCGGCCCGTTCCAAGTTCTCCTCGTCACCCACACTGCAGTGAAAGTGGAAGAACGGCCGACGTGGGTCCACGCTTCGCAATGCAAGGCGATTTCGGGCCCTGTAGCGGTGGCAGCAGAGGAGTGAGGAGCTGTAAAATCGCTTTTGGCTCCTACGGCAGGATCCGCGGCTGCAGAGACGAGGGTTACACACACCTCCCTCGCATCACATCTTTAGAGAAACACTACTAGTTTGCAGACACAGGTGAAGGCGCTGAGGGCCAAAATCACCAGGACAAATGTGTAGCGGACTCACATAATGTCTCAAACTGCTATGTCTGTACATATATGCCTATAGCGGCGTCCAATCCACATGTCACACCTAAGCCTGTAATGGAGGGTTATAGATATTTTCCCAGGATGTGTTATACCTTTTTGCAGCAAATCTGAATGATACGGTTAAAGCGCATACGGGGACACCTTTGTCTTCGCTTGAAGATCCGAAGTTAGATTTTTATGATCTGTGGTCCGATAATGATACGAATGTGCTTTTTGGTCCAGTTTATATTAGGCCGGGTATGAAATGTGCGTGTTATGCGGTATCTTGGAGCCTTAGAGAGCCGCCAGTGCAGATGGGACAAATTCCACTGATGTATTGTTTAAATGTGACTAGTTCATGCACTACATATCACGGTAACACTAGTTTGAACATTTCACAGGCTGCGCAAGGAGGGGGCTGTTCTCCCTATTTTACAGATCAAACTGGCACGCGGCCTCAGGAGGATGTTCTGTGGCTTTGTGGCTTTAACGTTTATGTTAGATTGCCATAGAATTGGATGGGCCGTTGTGCTATGATAACAGCTGCTGACCACTCTTACATTGTGTCAGCTGTTCCGAGTCATAGGGGTAAGCGTGAGTATGCACCCCATGATGCGATTTGGGGTACAAATGTGCCTGCAGATCTTGAACTTTGGACACCAGGAGAAAAGGTGGCATTGTCATTGTTTCCACAGCTGGGCGTGGGGAAACTCATGCTTAGAATGGAGATGCTGAATCATCGGTTTTCAGGTTTTGTAAATTGGACAGTTACTATTACGGAGGCGAGCAGAGTGGAAATGAAGGCGTTACGGGCAGTGACTTTGCAAAATCGTATAGTATTAGACCATTTGGTAGCGAACGTCGGAGGAGTTTGTGCTATGCTGAATTCATGGTGCTGTACGTACATTCCAGACAATACTGGAGATGATTCCGTCATTTCGCAGGGTATTCAGAATTTGACTTCTCTGCGAGACGCAATAGGAGAAGATTTTGTGGTGGATCCGTCCTGAGTAGCAAACTGGCGTTCGTGGATAATGCAAATTGGGACGATTATGCTAGTGGTCTTAGCTCTATTGTTTGTCTTGTCAGTTTGTGTGATTCCGCTGATAAGATCACTAATCACGCGTATGATTTCGTCTACGTTCGTTCAGTACACAGCCTTGGGACAAGGTGAGGTAGATTTCAAGGATGAAAATGAAGATCCGTTCTTCGAGATGTTACTTGATTATAATGTTGATTAGGTTGAGTATTTGTGTGGCGTTTTGTAATTTTATTTTTAATCATGTTATTACTTTCTAAGGGTTATTTGGTGTGTGTTTTTTTCGCTAGTTAGTAATGTTGTTTTTGTAGTTTATTATAGGTAATAAAAGGGAGGATTGTGATAGCAAAATTACTTGTACTCGTTTTAATTGATGATGTTCTTTAAACGGGTCGCCAAAAGTTGTTTATTAGGCTTAGGAATGTGACGTTCTGCAGGAGACCTCTAATCTGATCAAGCTCTGTCTTCTGTGTCATCCTTCTGGACAAACCACACCCTCTCCCCTTCACAGGACCTTGGGCATTCTTTTACTGGGATACTGTATGTTAATGAGCATGGAGGGTGGGACTTCTGAGAATATAATATTGTCATGACATATTCTAAAAGAGTTAGAACAAGCTGGAATGAACGGATGTGTCGTTCTGGTTTGGTCTCGCTTTGCAAAGCTTGTTATTATTTGTTTGTTACTCTAATAAATCATTTTAAAGCTATTTGTCACTAAAGGATCGTCTTTAGGAAATTTCCACGACAGCAGAGGCAGCAGAAGTCCACAGGAGGGCGCACGTTCCCTCTTAATAAGTCTGGTCTCTCTCTCTCTCTCTCTCTCTCTCTCTCTCTCTCTCTTTTTCTCTCTCTTTCTCTCTCTTGCTCTCTCTCTCTCTAAATATATATTTATATATATATATATATATATATATATATATATATATATATATATATATATATATATATATATATATATATATAATTTATACGCTAAACATGTATTTAATATTTATACACTAAACAAGTTTTTAATATTCATATATTAAACAGTTGTTTAATTAATACTTATACACTAAACATGTAAAGGAGGAATTGGAAGTCTGGGACACTAAATAAGGCACACTTGGAAGTAATGAAGTTCTTTGTGTGTGCAATTGCGGAAGAAGTCCACAGGAGGGCGCACGTTCCCTCTTCATAAGTTTGGTTTTCTCCCTCCCTCTCTCTCTCTCTCTCTCTCTCTCTCTCTCTCTCTGTCTCTCTCTCTCTCTCGCTCTCTCCCTCTCTCTCTCTAGCGTGCTCCCCCCCCAGTCCTTGTCTAGTTTTATCAGCCAGCCCTATTGGCCATTTTCCTACTTTTTTAACATCAGTCATGTGTCTATCATTATATATATTGTATTGTTTTACAGCCCAGCCCTATGTATTTTTTTCAAATGACTATTTTTTTAATTGGTTTCGATTTGATGTCTTTTGCAATATTTGCAATATATATTGACATTGTTTGATCGCCCAGCCCTATCGGCTTTTTTCCATTTTTTTGTATTTTTTCTATCTATGTGTGATGCTATTAAATTGATATATCGGTGTCAGCCAGCGATCCTTGGTCCGCTTCCGATGGTGCGGAGGCTTGGAGGCGTGTGTGGACTAATGGAGGAGGTGTTTCCACCAGGCGTGTATGGAGGCCTATTTCATTCAGGGGAGGAGCCAGAAATGATGACGTGAGAAGCCCCGTGACCGCTTCAGGAAGCAGTACAGATTTGCCGGGAAATTCGACAAGTTATAAACCGCCCAAGCTCCATCGAAAATGTTGTCTTTTGAGTCTTGTGGTCAGTTGGGAATATGGAGAGAGAATAAAAACAGTTTTTTAAATGCCACTAGAATCAGGGGGGTCCTTTTTTTTTCTTTTTTTCTTCTTTGTCATGAAAAAGGGAGGTTTTTGTGGTTAGTCCACTAATTGTAAGTGTATATTGTGTTTTTTTGTTGATTTAAGAATTTTTTTTTTTATAAAAAATTCTTCTGCGGCCCGGTACCAATCTGCCTATCATGTGATTCTACCATCCATCCATCCATTTTCTACCGCTTATTCCCTTTCGGGGTCGCGGGGGGCGCTGGCGCCTATCTCAGCTACAATCGGGCGGAAGGCAGGGTACACCCTGGACAAGTCGCCACCTCATCACAGGGCCAACACAGATAGACAGACAACATTCACACTCACATTCACACACTAGGGACCATTTAGTGTTGCCAATCAACCTATCCCCAGGTGCATGTCTTTGGAGGTGGGAGGAAGCCGGAGTACCCGGAGGGAACCCACGCAGTCACGGGGAGAACATGCAAACTCCACACAGAAAGATCCCGAGCCTGGATTTGAACCCAGGACTGCAGGAACTTCATATTGTGAGGCAGACGCACTAACCCCTCTTCCACCGTGAAGCCCCATGTGATTCTACCATGTTGGCAAAATACAAACACACAATATATTGACATATATAACACATAAAACATGGAATTAGAAGTGAACAGTACCCATCCCTACCAGCAAGTGTTGTTGTACTGGAAACTAATTTACAAACACAACTTCATCACACACAATACTCCACTATGGAATTGTTCTTATATTAAAATGAGAAACAAATCCATCTTTGAACAGCAATGGTTTGAAAAAGGCATTTGGTCACTGATGCACTTATTGAATGATAAAAGTATTTTGTTATTTGTAGATTTCATTAAGTACAACCTACAAACAGACAAAATATTTTAAACAATTATAAAGGCATTTGTTCAAAATATTGTAATTCCAGTAAATATATATATATATATATATATATATTTTTTTTTTTTAATTCTTTACCATTTCTTCTTTATTGTATTTTCTCTGGAACAAAAAAATAAAACTCATAATTTGAAAGTTTCCATTCTTCCAAACGCCAAGGAGTTAATTTAAGGAAAAAATTTGAAATAATTTTTAAGATGTTGTTTTGCAATTGAAGACAACACTTGTTCGTTCTGTGATAGGGAAACAAATTAAACATTTTTTTTTCATGAATGTATGCAAAATAAAGCTCTGTGAGATGATGTACAATATTGGCTTTTGCCTGACATTCCAAACTTTGACTGATATTGTTTTGGGGATGTTAAAAAAGAAAGAAAGAAAAAAAAAGGTAAAGTATGTTTAAAACACAATAGTGGGGATTTTTTTTTTAACCCACAAATGTATGTTAGTAAAAACAAAACATCCTTCCACAAACAACTCAGCCATTTTCTCTCACTTTTTATTGCATAAACGTACAAGTACATACATATTAAGTTAAAGTATAAAAAAATCACAACACAATCATCATATTACAAAAGAGAGTAGTAAAGATGAATAATAAAATGGATTATAGAGACCCAACAAATGATTCATAAAGTCACACATTTTAAAATTGTATAAAAGACAACTGTTCAAATGATGTATAAAGTAAATAATAATATGCTTCCTGAAGTGGTCCAGAAGATGTTTCAGATGTGAACCAGTACATATGTATATCATATAAAGGTGATAATCTATGGGATTATTAACAATTACAAATACAAATAAGTAATACTTTTATATTTCCAACTATCTAATCTATAAATGTTAGACTCATATTAACAAGATTGTGTTAGACAAACAACAATGTCACACATGTTATATGTGCTGATGTTGTTAGAAAGTCAAAATGAAAGTCTGGACAGTTTATTTCAAATCCTGCAGTTTCATTTGCTGCTGCTGTTCTCACCAGCACACTTGTGTTTCTTACACTGGTACTTAGAAGACAATCTTTCACCACACACACCACAACTCAACACTTTTTCTCCAGAGTGTCTTCTCATGTGTCTTACAAGGGTTGATCGGTCACAAAAGCTTCTGTTGCAGATTGAACAGGAAAAAGGTTTTTCACCAGTGTGTGTTCTCATGTGTACTTTCAAATGTTGACTTTGTGTAAAACCTTTACCACAGGTTGAACAAGAAAAAGCTTTTTCGCCAGTGTGTGTTCTCATGTGTACTTTCAAATGTTGACTTTGTGTAAAACCTTTACCACAGGTTGAACAAGAAAAAGCTTTTTCACCAGTGTGTGTTCTCATGTGTCTTTTCAAATGTTGACTTCTTGCAAAACCTTTACCACAGATTGAACAGGGAAAAGTTTTTTCACCAGTGTGTGTTCTCATGTGTCTTACAAGGGTTGATCGTTCACCAAAGCTTCTGTTGCAGATTGAACAGGAATGTGATTTTTCACCAGTGTGTGTTCTAGTGTGTACTTTCATATTTTGACTTTGTGTAAAACCTTTACCACAGGTTGAACAGGAAAAAGCTTTTTCACCAGTGTGTGTTCTCATGTGTACTTTCAAATGTTGACTTTGTGTAAAACTTTTACCACAGGTTGAACAAGAAAAAGCTTTTTCACCAGTGTGTGTTCTCATGTGTACTTTCAAATGTTGACTTCTTGCAAAACCTTTACCACAGATTGAACAGGGAAAAGTTTTTTCACCAGTGTGTATTCTCATGTGTTCTTTAAAACTCTGACTTCGTGTAAAACTTTTACCACAGGTTGAACAGGAAAAAGGTTTTTCACCAGTGTGTATTTTCATGTGTCTTTTCAAACTCTGACTTTTTGTAAAACCTTTACCACAGGTTGAACAGGAAAAAGGTTTTTCACCAGTGTGTATTTTCATGTGTCTTTTCAAACTCTGACTTTTTGTAAAACCTTTACCACAGGTTGAACAGGAAAAAGGTTTTTCACCAGTGTGTGCTCTCATGTGTACTTTCAAACTCTGACTTTGTGTAAAACCTTTACCGCAGGTTGAACAGGAAAAAGTTTTTTCACCAGTGTGTGTTCTCATGTGTTCTTTAAAACTCTGACTTCGTGTAAAACTTTTACCACATGTTGAACGGGAAAAAGGGTTTTCACCAGTGTGTGTTTTCTTGTGTCTTTTCAAATGTTGACTTTCTCTAAAACCTTTCCCGCAGATTGAACAGGAAAAAGGTTTTTCACCGGTGTGTGTTCTCATGTGTACCTTCAAATTCTGACGTTGTGTAAAACCTTTACTACAGATTGAACAAGAAAAACGTTTTTCTCCAGTGTGTGTTTTCATGTGTACTTTCAGACTACAATGGTATTTAAAGGTTTTGTGAGAGTGAGAAGATGTGAAGTGAGTGTTGTCAGTGTGACATGTCTTATCATCTTTAGAGTCTTCATCATCAGTGTCAGGAGAGTGTGACGTTGTGTCCTCACTATCTGATAGTGGAGCTAAGAGCTTGTCTGCTTGTGATCCTCCACAGTGGTCTCCATCAGCTTCTGTTGTCATGTGTTGTGTTGAGCTGCTGCTTGGAGGCTCCCCCCCTCCCCTCTCCTCACTTTCACCTTTCACCTCATCATCTTCACTCTTCACAGGGACACCAGTCACTGGGAACTCCTCCAACCATTTAGGCTGACTGATGCCCTCTTCCTCCTCTTCCTCTTTAATCTGCGGCGTATCTTGGTCCTCCTCTTCCTCTTTAATGTGCGGCGGCTCTTGGTCCTCCTCTTCCTCTTTAATGTGCGGCGTATCTTGGTCTTCCTCTTCCTCTTTAATGTGAGGGTTCAGTGGGTCCTCCTCTTCCTGTTTAATGTGAGGGGTCAGTGGGTCCTCCTCTTTATTTTTGATGTGTAAGTTCAGTGGGTCCTCCGCTTGCCCTTTAATGTGAAGGGTCAGTTTAACATTATGGGTCTGTGGCGTCTCAACTTCCTCTTTAATGTGGGGGGGCTGTGGTTCCTCTTCCTGCTCACGAAAAAGATGTTCTTCGACATCTACGGGACGGGAGAAAACAAACTTTCTTGAGAAAAGTCCAGCTTTGCTCAGTCACATGAGACATTGTCCTGCACCAACATATGATCTCACAATCTCATCAATTTCCCCTCACAGCAGTCAGGGTACTTCCAGCTGACACATGAAGAAGACCTTCAGGGGAATGCCTTCCCAGGCTAACATCCAATCCACCTTATTCATATAAAAACATCCTCAAATTAATTCCTGCAATCCATACTAGTGTGCTGTTCTCTCTCTGAATAAGTCATACACACACAGGAAATAATGTACCACATGCCAGCCTCCACGCAGTAGTACTAGTGATGAGCTCCCCCTGCTGGTGGACAATAATTACTGTCATTTTCACATTCCTCTTTAGAGACATGTCACACTAAAAATAGCATGAGCATAGTCAACATCCATCCATCCATTTTCTACTGTACTGTTCAAAGTCAAACATGTTGTCCAAAAAAGATGACATCTGTTTTACTTTCATTTAGATAGTGTCACCACAGTTAAACTGGGAAGAAGTAATCAGATTACTGACTACTCCTTCAAAAGATAACTTGTTTACCTTATTAATAATAGTAATATTGAATTAATTTAAAGTGTTTCTAGACACTCAAATTGCGTTACAGTGAGAACTGAGAAGACATCATTCATGCAGTCCACCCACTCAATGTGGTAAGCTACATTTAATTATTATAATAATATTAAGTAGATGAAGAAATTCCTGAAAGAATTGTGTTTGAATGCTCCAATGCTGAAGCTGAACTGAAAGGTTGACAGAATGTAGTATGAATGTAAGAATAGTTTGAATGTTGAAGAGTTTGAATCTCGGGAAAACTGGGATTTTTTTAAGTTCTCAAACCAACATGCTTTTTTTGTCCTGACTGTATCATGTTGTATGCATCCATGTGTGATGTATCATGTTGTATGCATGCATGTGTGATGTATCATGTTGTATGCATGTGTGATGTATCATGTTGTATGCATCCATGTGTGATGTATCATGTTGTATGCATGCATGTGTGATGTATCATGTTGTATGCATGTGTGATGTATCATGTTGTATGCATGCATGTGTGATGTATCATGTTGTATGCATGCATGTGTGATGTATCATGTTGTATGCATGCATGTGTGATGTATAATGTTGTATGCATGCATGTGTGATGTATCATGTTGTATGCATGCATGTGTGATGTATCATGTTGTATGCATCCATGTGTGATGTATCATGTTGTATGCATGCATGTGTGATGTATCATGTTGTATGCATGTGTGATGTATCATGTTGTATGCATGCATGTGTGATGTATCATGTTGTATGCATGCATGTGTGATGTGTCATGTTGTATGCATGCAAGTGTGATGTATCATGTTGTATGTGTGATGTATCATGTTGTATGCATGCATGTGTGATGTATCATGTTGTATGCATGCATGTGTGATGTATCATGTTGTATGCATGCATGTGTGATGTATCATGTTGTATGTGTGATGTATCATGTTGTATGCATGCATGTGTGATGTATCATGTTGTATGTGTGATGTATCATGTTGTATGCATGCATGTGTGATGTATCATGTTGTGTGCATGCATGTGTGATGTGTCATGTTGTATGCATGCAAGTGTGATGTATCATGTTGTATGTGTGATGTATCATGTTGTATGCGTGCATGTGTGATGTATCATGTTGTATGCATGTGTGATGTATCATGTTGTATGCATGCATGTGTGATGTATCATGTTGTATGCATGCATGTGTGATGTGTCATGTTGTATGCATGCAAGTGTGATGTATCATGTTGTATGTGTGATGTATCATGTTGTATGCATGCATGTGTGATGTATCATGTTGTATGCATGCATGTGTGATGTATCATGTTGTATGCATGCATGTGTGATGTATCATGTTGTATGTGTGATGTATCATGTTGTATGCATGCATGTGTGATGTATCATGTTGTATGTGTGATGTATCATGTTGTATGCATGCATGTGTGATGTATCATGTTGTGTGCATGCATGTGTGATGTGTCATGTTGTATGCATGCAAGTGTGATGTATCATGTTGTATGTGTGATGTATCATGTTGTATGCATGCATGTGTGATGTATCATGTTGTATGCATGCATGTGTGATGTATCATGTTGTATGCATGCATGTGTGATGTATCATGTTGTATGCATGCAAGTGTGATGTATCATGTTGTATGTGTGATGTATCATGTTGTATGCATGCATGTGTGATGTATCATGTTGTATGCATGCATGTGTGATGTATCATGTTGTATGCATCCATGTGTGATGTATCATGTTGTATGCATGCATGTGTGATGTATCATGTTGTATGCATGTGTGATGTATCATGTTGTATGCATGCATGCGGGATGTATCATGATGTATGCATCCATGTGTGATGTATCATGTTGTATGCATGCATGTGTGATGTATCATGTTGTATGCATGCAAGTGTGATGTATCATGTTGTATGCATGCATGTGTGATGTATCATGTTGTATGCATGCATGTGTGATGTATCATGTTGTATACATGCATGTGTGATGTATCATGTTGTATGTGTGATGTATCATGTTGTATGCATGCATGTGTGATGTATCATGTTGTATGCAGGCATGTGTGATGTATCATGTTGTATGCATGCATGTGTGATGTATCATGTTGTATACATGCATGTGTGATGTATCATGTTGTATGCATGCATGTGTGATGTATCATGTTGTATGCATCCATGTGTGATGTATCATGTTGTATGCATGCATGTGTGATGTATCATGTTGTATGCATGCAAGTGTGATGTATCATGTTGTATGCATGCATGTGTGATGTATCATGTTGTATGCATGCATGTGTGATGTATCATGTTGTGTGCATGCAAGTGTGATGTATCATGTTGTATGTGTGATGTATCATGTTGTATGCATGCATGTGTGATGTATCATGTTGTATGCATGCATGTGTGATGTATCATGTTGTATACATGCATGTGTGATGTATCATGTTGTATGCATGCATGTGTGATGTATCATGTTGTATGCATGCAAGTGTGATGTATCATGTTGTATGCATGCATGTGTGATGTATCATGTTGTATGCAGGCATGTGTGATGTATCATGTTGTATGCATGCATGTGTGAAGTATCATGTTGTATGCAGGCATGTGTGATGTATCATGTTGTATGCATGCATGTGTGATGTATCATGTTGTATACATGCATGTGTGATGTATCATGTTGTATGCATGCATGTGTGATGTATCATGTTGTATGCATCCATGTGTGATGTATCATGTTGTATGCATGCATGTGTGATGTATCATGTTGTATGCATGCAAGTGTGATGTATCATGTTGTATGCATGCATGTGTGATGTATCATGTTGTATGCATGCATGTGTGATGTATCATGTTGTGTGCATGCAAGTGTGATGTATCATGTTGTATGTGTGATGTATCATGTTGTATGCATGCATGTGTGATGTATCATGTTGTATGCATGCATGTGTGATGTATCATGTTGTATGCATGCATGTGTGATGTATCATGTTGTATACATGCATGTGTGATGTATCATGTTGTATGCATGCATGTGTGATGTATCATGTTGTATGCATGCATGTGTGATGTATCATGTTGTATGCATGCATGTGTGATGTATCATGTTGTATGCATGCAAGTGTGATGTATCATGTTGTATGTGTGATGTATCATGTTGTATGCATGCATGTGTGATGTATCATGTTGTATGCATGCATGTGTGATGTATCATGTTGTATGCATGCAAGTGTGATGTATCATGTTGTATGCATGCATGTGTGATGTATCATGTTGTATGCATGCATGTGTGATGTATCATGTTGTATGCATGCAAGTGTGATGTATCATGTTGTATGTGTGATGTATCATGTTGTATGCATGCATGTGTGATGTATCATGTTGTATGCATGCATGTGTGATGTATCATGTTGTGTGCATGCAAGTGTGATGTATCATGTTGTATGTGTGATGTATCATGTTGTATGCATGCATGTGTGATGTATCATGTTGTATGCATGCATGTGTGATGTATCATGTTGTATACATGCATGTGTGATGTATCATGTTGTATGCATGCATGTGTGATGTATCATGTTGTATGCATGCATGTGTGATGTATCATGTTGTATGCATGCATGTGTGATGTATCATGTTGTATGCATGCAAGTGTGATGTATCATGTTGTATGTGTGATGTATCATGTTGTATGCATGCATGTGTGATGTATCATGTTGTATGCATGCATGTGTGATGTATCATGTTGTATGCATGCAAGTGTGATGTATCATGTTGTATGCATGCATGTGTGATGTATCATGTTGTATGCATGCAAGTGTGATGTATCATGTTGTATGTGTGATGTATCATGTTGTATGCATGCATGTGTGATGTATCATGCTGTATGCAGGCATGTGTGATGTATCATGTTGTATGCATGCATGTGTGATGTATCATGTTGTATGCATGCATGTGTGATGTATCATGTTGTAAGCATGCATGTGTGATGTATCATGTTGTATGCATCCATGTGTGATGTATCATGTTGTATGCATGCATGTGTGATGTATCATGTTGTATGCATGCAAGTGTGATGTATCATGTTGTATGCATGCATGTGTGATGTATCATGTTGTATGCATGCATGTGTGATGTATCATGTTGTGTGCATGCAAGTGTGATGTATCATGTTGTATGTGTGATGTATCATGTTGTATGCATGCATGTGTGATGTATCATGTTGTATGCATGCATGTGTGATGTATCATGTTGTATGCATGCATGTGTGATGTATCATGTTGTATACATGCATGTGTGATGTATCATGTTGTATGCATGCATGTGTGATGTATCATGTTGTATGCATGCATGTGTGATGTATCATGTTGTATGCATGCAAGTGTGATGTATCATGTTGTATGTGTGATGTATCATGTTGTATGCATGCATGTGTGATGTATCATGCTGTATGCAGGCATGTGTGATGTATCATGTTGTATGCATGCATGTGTGATGTATCATGTTGTATACATGCATGTGTGATGTATCATGTTGTATGCATGCATGTGTGATGTATCATGTTGTATGCATGCATGTGTGATGTATCATGTTGTATACATGCATGTGTGATGTATCATGTTGTATGCATGCATGTGTGATGTATCATGTTGTATGCATGCATGTGTGATGTATCATGTTGTATGCATGCAAGTGTGATGTATCATGTTGTATGCATGCAAGTGTGATGTATCATGTTGTATGTGTGATGTATCATGTTGTATGCATGCATGTGTGATGTATCATGTTGTATGCATCCATGTGTGATGTATCATGTTGTATGCATGCATGTGTGATGTATCATGTTGTATGCATGTGTGATGTATCATGTTGTATGCATGCATGTGGGATGTATCATGATGTATGCATCCATGTGTGATGTATCATGTTGTATGCATGCATGTGTGATGTATCATGTTGTATGCATGCAAGTGTGATGTATCATGTTGTATGCATGCATGTGTGATGTATCATGTTGTATGCATGCAAGTGTGATGTATCATGTTGTATGTGTGATGTATCATGTTGTATGCATGCATGTGTGATGTATCATGTTGTATGCAGGCATGTGTGATGTATCATGTTGTATGCATGCATGTGTGATGTATCATGTTGTATACATGCATGTGTGATGTATCATGTTGTATGCATGCATGTGTGATGTATCATGTTGTATGCATCCATGTGTGATGTATCATGTTGTATGCATGCATGTGTGATGTATCATGTTGTATGCATGCAAGTGTGATGTATCATGTTGTATGCATGCATGTGTGATGTATCATGTTGTATGCATGCATGTGTGATGTATCATGTTGTATGCATGCAAGTGTGATGTATCATGTTGTATGTGTGATGTATCATGTTGTATGCATGCATGTGTGATGTATCATGTTGTATGCATGCATGTGTGATGTATCATGTTGTATGCATGCATGTGTGATGTATCATGTTGTATACATGCATGTGTGATGTATCATGTTGTATGCATGCATGTGTGATGTATCATGTTGTATGCATCCATGTGTGATGTATCATGTTGTATGCATGCATGTGTGATGTATCATGTTGTATGCATGCAAGTGTGATGTATCATGTTGTATGCATGCATGTGTGATGTATCATGTTGTATGCATGCATGTGTGATGTATCATGTTGTATGCATGCAAGTGTGATGTATCATGTTGTATGTGTGATGTATCATGTTGTATGCATGCATGTGTGATGTATCATGTTGTATGCATGCATGTGTGATGTATCATGCTGTATGTGTGATGTATCATGTTGTATGCATGCATGTGTGATGTATCATGTTGTATGCATGCAAGTGTGATGTATCATGTTGTATGCATGCATGTGTGATGTATCATGTTGTATGCATGCATGTGTGATGTATCATGTTGTGTGCATGCAAGTGTGATGTATCATGTTGTATGTGTGATGTATCATGTTGTATGCATGCATGTGTGATGTATCATGTTTTATGCATGCATGTGTGATGTATCATGTTGTATGCATGCATGTGTGATGTATCATGTTGTATACATGCATGTGTGATGTATCATGTTGTATGCATGCATGTGTGATGTATCATGTTGTATGCATGCATGTGTGATGTATCATGTTGTATGCATGCATGTGTGATGTATCATGTTGTATGCATGCAAGTGTGATGTATCATGTTGTATGCATGCAAGTGTGATGTATCATGTTGTATGTGTGATGTATCATGTTGTATGCATGCATGTGTGATGTATCATGTTGTATGCATCCATGTGTGATGTATCATGTTGTATGCATGCATGTGTGATGTATCATGTTGTATGCATGTGTGATGTATCATGTTGTATGCATGCATGTGGGATGTATCATGATGTATGCATCCATGTGTGATGTATCATGTTGTATGCATGCATGTGTGATGTATCATGTTGTATGCATGCAAGTGTGATGTATCATGTTGTAGGCATGCATGTGTGATGTATCATGTTGTATGCATGCAAGTGTGATGTATCATGTTGTATGTGTGATGTATCATGTTGTATGCATGCATGTGTGATGTATCATGTTGTATGCATGCATGTGTGATGTATCATGTTGTATGCATGCATGTGTGATGTATCATGTTGTATACATGCATGTGTGATGTATCATGTTGTATGCATGCATGTGTGATGTATCATGTTGTATGCATCCATGTGTGATGTATCATGTTGTATGCATGCATGTGTGATGTATCATGTTGTATGCATGCAAGTGTGATGTATCATGTTGTATGCATGCATGTGTGATGTATCATGTTGTATGCATGCATGTGTGATGTATCATGTTGTATGCATGCAAGTGTGATGTATCATGTTGTATGTGTGATGTATCATGTTGTATGCATGCATGTGTGATGTATCATGTTGTATGCATGCATGTGTGATGTATCATGTTGTATACATGCATGTGTGATGTATCATGTTGTATGCATGCATGTGTGATGTATCATGTTGTATGCATCCATGTGTGATGTATCATGTTGTATGCATGCATGTGTGATGTATCATGTTGTATGCATGCAAGTGTGATGTATCATGTTGTATGCATGCATGTGTGATGTATCATGTTGTATGCATGCATGTGTGATGTATCATGTTGTATGCATGCAAGTGTGATGTATCATGTTGTATGTGTGATGTATCATGTTGTATGCATGCATGTGTGATGTATCATGTTGTATGCATGCAAGTGTGATGTATCATGTTGTATGCATGCATGTGTGATGTATCATGTTGTATACATGCATGTGTGATGTATCATGTTGTATGCATGCATGTGTGATGTATCATGTTGTATGCATCCATGTGTGATGTATCATGTTGTATGCATGCATGTGTGATGTATCATGTTGTATGCATGCAAGTGTGATGTATCATGTTGTATGCATGCATGTGTGATGTATCATGTTGTATGCATGCATGTGTGATGTATCATGTTGTGTGCATGCAAGTGTGATGTATCATGTTGTATGTGTGATGTATCATGTTGTATGCATGCATGTGTGATGTATCATGTTGTATGCATGCATGTGTGATGTATCATGTTGTATACATGCATGTGTGATGTATCATGTTGTATGCATGCATGTGTGATGTATCATGTTGTATGCATGCAAGTGTGATGTATCATGTTGTATGCATGCATGTGTGATGTATCATGTTGTATGCAGGCATGTGTGATGTATCATGTTGTATGCATGCATGTGTGAAGTATCATGTTGTATGCAGGCATGTGTGATGTATCATGTTGTATGCATGCATGTGTGATGTATCATGTTGTATACATGCATGTGTGATGTATCATGTTGTATGCATGCATGTGTGATGTATCATGTTGTATGCATCCATGTGTGATGTATCATGTTGTATGCATGCATGTGTGATGTATCATGTTGTATGCATGCAAGTGTGATGTATCATGTTGTATGCATGCATGTGTGATGTATCATGTTGTATGCATGCATGTGTGATGTATCATGTTGTGTGCATGCAAGTGTGATGTATCATGTTGTATGTGTGATGTATCATGTTGTATGCATGCATGTGTGATGTATCATGTTGTATGCATGCATGTGTGATGTATCATGTTGTATGCATGCATGTGTGATGTATCATGTTGTATACATGCATGTGTGATGTATCATGTTGTATGCATGCATGTGTGATGTATCATGTTGTATGCATCCATGTGTGATGTATCATGTTGTATGCATGCATGTGTGATGTATCATGTTGTATGCATGCAAGTGTGATGTATCATGTTGTATGCATGCATGTGTGATGTATCATGTTGTATGCATGCATGTGTGATGTATCATGTTGTGTGCATGCAAGTGTGATGTATCATGTTGTATGTGTGATGTATCATGTTGTATGCATGCATGTGTGATGTATCATGTTGTATGCATGCATGTGTGATGTATCATGTTGTATGCATGCATGTGTGATGTATCATGTTGTATACATGCATGTGTGATGTATCATGTTGTATGCATGCATGTGTGATGTATCATGTTGTATGCATGCATGTGTGATGTATCATGTTGTATGCATGCATGTGTGATGTATCATGTTGTATGCATGCAAGTGTGATGTATCATGTTGTATGTGTGATGTATCATGTTGTATGCATGCATGTGTGATGTATCATGTTGTATGCATGCATGTGTGATGTATCATGTTGTATGCATGCAAGTGTGATGTATCATGTTGTATGCATGCATGTGTGATGTATCATGTTGTATGCATGCATGTGTGATGTATCATGTTGTATGCATGCATGTGTGATGTATCATGTTGTATGCATGCAAGTGTGATGTATCATGTTGTATGCATGCATGTGTGATGTATCATGTTGTATGCATGCATGTGTGATGTATCATGTTGTATGCATGCAAGTGTGATGTATCATGTTGTATGTGTGATGTATCATGTTGTATGCATGCATGTGTGATGTATCATGTTGTATGCATGCATGTGTGATGTATCATGTTGTGTGCATGCAAGTGTGATGTATCATGTTGTATGTGTGATGTATCATGTTGTATGCATGCATGTGTGATGTATCATGTTGTATGCATGCATGTGTGATGTATCATGTTGTATGCATGCATGTGTGATGTATCATGTTGTATACATGCATGTGTGATGTATCATGTTGTATGCATGCATGTGTGATGTATCATGTTGTATGCATGCATGTGTGATGTATCATGTTGTATGCATGCATGTGTGATGTATCATGTTGTATGCATGCAAGTGTGATGTATCATGTTGTATGTGTGATGTATCATGTTGTATGCATGCATGTGTGATGTATCATGTTGTATGCATGCATGTGTGATGTATCATGTTGTATGCATGCAAGTGTGATGTATCATGTTGTATGCATGCATGTGTGATGTATCATGTTGTATGCATGCAAGTGTGATGTATCATGTTGTATGTGTGATGTATCATGTTGTATGCATGCATGTGTGATGTATCATGCTGTATGCAGGCATGTGTGATGTATCATGTTGTATGCATGCATGTGTGATGTATCATGTTGTATGCATGCATGTGTGATGTATCATGTTGTAAGCATGCATGTGTGATGTATCATGTTGTATGCATCCATGTGTGATGTATCATGTTGTATGCATGCATGTGTGATGTATCATGTTGTATGCATGCAAGTGTGATGTATCATGTTGTATGCATGCATGTGTGATGTATCATGTTGTATGCATGCATGTGTGATGTATCATGTTGTGTGCATGCAAGTGTGATGTATCATGTTGTATGTGTGATGTATCATGTTGTATGCATGCATGTGTGATGTATCATGTTGTATGCATGCATGTGTGATGTATCATGTTGTATGCATGCATGTGTGATGTATCATGTTGTATACATGCATGTGTGATGTATCATGTTGTATGCATGCATGTGTGATGTATCATGTTGTATGCATGCATGTGTGATGTATCATGTTGTATGCATGCAAGTGTGATGTATCATGTTGTATGTGTGATGTATCATGTTGTATGCATGCATGTGTGATGTATCATGCTGTATGCAGGCATGTGTGATGTATCATGTTGTATGCATGCATGTGTGATGTATCATGTTGTATACATGCATGTGTGATGTATCATGTTGTATGCATGCATGTGTGATGTATCATGTTGTATGCATGCATGTGTGATGTATCATGTTGTATACATGCATGTGTGATGTATCATGTTGTATGCATGCATGTGTGATGTATCATGTTGTATGTGTGATGTATCATGTTGTATGCATGCAAGTGTGATGTATCATGTTGTATGCATGCAAGTGTGATGTATCATGTTGTATGTGTGATGTATCATGTTGTATGCATGCATGTGTGATGTATCATGTTGTATGCATCCATGTGTGATGTATCATGTTGTATGCATGCATGTGTGATGTATCATGTTGTATGCATGTGTGATGTATCATGTTGTATGCATGCATGTGGGATGTATCATGATGTATGCATCCATGTGTGATGTATCATGTTGTATGCATGCATGTGTGATGTATCATGTTGTATGCATGCAAGTGTGATGTATCATGTTGTATGCATGCATGTGTGATGTATCATGTTGTATGCATGCAAGTGTGATGTATCATGTTGTATGTGTGATGTATCATGTTGTATGCATGCATGTGTGATGTATCATGTTGTATGCAGGCATGTGTGATGTATCATGTTGTATGCATGCATGTGTGATGTATCATGTTGTATACATGCATGTGTGATGTATCATGTTGTATGCATGCATGTGTGATGTATCATGTTGTATGCATCCATGTGTGATGTATCATGTTGTATGCATGCATGTGTGATGTATCATGTTGTATGCATGCAAGTGTGATGTATCATGTTGTATGCATGCATGTGTGATGTATCATGTTGTATGCATGCATGTGTGATGTATCATGTTGTATGCATGCAAGTGTGATGTATCATGTTGTATGTGTGATGTATCATGTTGTATGCATGCATGTGTGATGTATCATGTTGTATGCATGCATGTGTGATGTATCATGTTGTATGCATGCATGTGTGATGTATCATGCTGTATGTGTGATGTATCATGTTGTATGCATGCATGTGTGATGTATCATGTTGTATGCATGCAAGTGTGATGTATCATGTTGTATGCATGCATGTGTGATGTATCATGTTGTATGCATGCATGTGTGATGTATCATGTTGTGTGCATGCAAGTGTGATGTATCATGTTGTATGTGTGATGTATCATGTTGTATGCATGCATGTGTGATGTATCATGTTGTATGCATGCATGTGTGATGTATCATGTTGTATGCATGCATGTGTGATGTATCATGTTGTATGCATGCATGTGTGATGTATCATGTTGTATGCATGCATGTGTGATGTATCATGTTGTATGCAAGCATGTGTGATGTATCATGTTGTATGTGTGATGTATCATGTTGTATGCATGTATGTGTGATGTATCATGTTGTATGCATGCATGTGTGATGTATAATGTTGTATACATGCATGTGTGATGTATCATGTTGTATGCATGCTGTATGTGTGATGTATCATGTTGTATGCATGCATGTGTGATGTATCATGTTGTATACATGCATGTGTGATGTATCATGTTGTATGCATGCATGTGTGATGTATCATGTTGTATGCATGCATGTGTGATGTATCAAGTTGTATACATGCATGTGTGAAGTATCATGTTGTATGCGTGAAGTATCATGTTGTATGCATGTATGTGTGATGTATCATGTGGTATGCATGCATGTGTGATGTATCAAGTTGTATACATGCATGTGTGATGTATCATGTTGTATGTGTGATGTATCATGTTGTATGAATGCATGTGTGATGTATCATGTTGTATGCATGCATGTGTGATGTATCATGTTGTATGTGTGATGTATATGTTGTATTCATGCATGTGGGATGTATCATGTTGTATGCTTGCATGTGTGATGTATCATGTTGTATACTTGCATGTGTGATGTATCATGTTGTATGCATGCATGTGTGATGTATCATGTTGTATGTGTGATGTATCATGTTGTATGCATGCATGTGTGATGTATCATGTGGTATGCATGCATGTGTGATGTATCAAGTTGTATACATGCATGTGTGATGTATCATGTTGTATGTGTGATGTATCATGTTGTATACATGCATGTGTGATGTATCATGTTGTATGCATGCATGTGTGATGTATCATGTTGTATGTGTGATGTATATGTTGTATTCATGCATGTGGGATGTATCATGTTGTATGCTTGCATGTGTTATGTATCATGTTGTATGCTTGCATGTGTGATTTATCATGTTGTATACTTGCATGTGTGATGTATCATGTTGTATGCATGCATGTGTGATGTATCATGTTGTATGCTTGCATGTGTGATGTATCATGTTGCATGTGTGATGTATCATGTTGTATGCAGGCATGTGTGATGTATCATGTTGTATGCATGCATGTGTGATGTATCATGTTGTATGCATGCATGTGTGATGTATCATGTTGTATGCTTGCATGTGTGATGTATCATGTTGTATACATGCATGTGTGATGTATCATGTTGTATACATGCATGTGTGATGTATCATGTAGTATGCATGCATGTGTGACGTATCATGTTGTATGCATGCATGTGCGATGTATCATGTTGTATGCATGCATGTGCGATGTATCATGTTGTATGCATGCAATTGTGATGTATCATGTTGTATACATGCATGTGTGATGTATCATGTTGTATGCGTGCATGTGTGATGTATCATGTTGTATGCATGCATGTGTGATGTATCATGTTGTATACATGCATGTGTGATTATCATGTTGTATGCGTGCATGTGTGATGTATCATGTTGTATGCATGCATGTGTGATGTATCATGTTGTATGCATGCATGTGTGATGTATCATGTTGTATGCATGCAATTGTGATGTATCATGTTGTATACATGCATGTGTGATGTATCATGTTGTATGCGTGCATGTGTGACGTATCATGTTGTATGCATGCATGTGCGATGTATCATGTTGTATGCATGCATGTGCGATGTATCATGTTGTATGCATGCAATTGTGATGTATCATGTTGTATACATGCATGTGTGATGTATCATGTTGTATGCGTGCATGTGTGATGTATCATGTTGTATGCATGCATGTGTGATGTATCATGTTGTATACATGCATGTGTGATTATCATGTTGTATGCGTGCATGTGTGATGTATCACGTTGTATGCATGCATGTGCGATGTATCATGTTGTATGCATGCATGTGTGATGTATCATGTTGTATGCATGCAAGTGTGATGTATCATGTTGTATACATGCATGTGTCATGTATCATGTTGTATACATGCATGTGTGATGTATCATGTAGTATGCATGCATGTGTGAGGTATCATGTTGTATGCATGCATGTGCGATGTATCATGTTGTATGCATGCATGTGCGATGTATCATGTTGTATGCATGCAATTGTGATGTATCATGTTGTATACATGCATGTGTGATGTATCATGTTGTATGCGTGCATGTGTGATGTATCATGTTGTATGCATGCATGTGTGATGTATCATGTTGTATACATGCATGTGTGATTATCATGTTGTATGCGTGCATGTGTGATGTATCATGTTGTATGCATGCATGTGCGATGCATCATGTTGTATGCATGCATGTGTGATTTATCATGTTGTATACATGCATGTGTGATGTATCATGTTGTATGCATGCATGTGTGATGCATCATGTTGTATGCATGCATGTGTGATGTATCATGTTGTATGCATGCATGTGTGATGTATCATGTTGTATGCATGCATGTGTGATGTATCATGTTGTATGCATGCATGTGTGATGTATCATGTTGTATGCATGCATGTGTGATGTATCATGTTGTATACATGCATGTGTGATTATCATGTTGTATGCGTGCATGTGTGACGTATCATGTTGTATGCATGCATGTGCGATGTATCATGTTGTATGCATGCATGTGTGATTTATCATGTTGTATACATGCATGTGTGATGTATCATGTTGTATGCATGCATGTGTGATGTATCATGTTGTATGCATGCATGTGTGATGTATCATGTTGTATGCATGCATGTGTGATGTATCATGTTGTATGCATGCATGTGTGATGTATCATGTTGTATGCATGCATGTGTGATGTATCATGTTGTATGCATGCATGTGTGATGTATCATGTTGTATGCATGCATGTGTGATGTATCATGTTGTATGCATGCATGTGTGATGTATCATGTTGTATGCATGCATGTGTGATGTATCATGTTGTATGTGTGATGTATCATGTTGTATGCATGCATGTGTGATGTATCATGTTGTATGCATGCATGTGTGATGTATCATGTTGTATACATGCATGTGTGATGTATCATGTTGTATGCATGCATGTGTGATGTATCATGTTGTATGTGTGATGTATATGTTGTATTCATGCATGTGGGATGTATCATGTTGTATGCTTGCATGTGTTATGTATCATGTTGTATGCTTGCATGTGTGATTTATCATGTTGTATACTTGCATGTGTGATGTATCATGTTGTATGCATGCATGTGTGATGTATCATGTTGTATGCTTGCATGTGTGATGTATCATGTTGCATGTGTGATGTATCATGTTGTATGCAGGCATGTGTGATGTATCATGTTGTATGCATGCATGTGTGATGTATCATGTTGTATGCATGCATGTGTGATGTATCATGTTGTATGCTTGCATGTGTGATGTATCATGTTGTATACATGCATGTGTGATGTATCATGTTGTATACATGCATGTGTGATGTATCATGTAGTATGCATGCATGTGTGACGTATCATGTTGTATGCATGCATGTGCGATGTATCATGTTGTATGCATGCATGTGCGATGTATCATGTTGTATGCATGCAATTGTGATGTATCATGTTGTATACATGCATGTGTGATGTATCATGTTGTATGCGTGCATGTGTGATGTATCATGTTGTATGCATGCATGTGTGATGTATCATGTTGTATACATGCATGTGTGATTATCATGTTGTATGCGTGCATGTGTGATGTATCATGTTGTATGCATGCATGTGTGATGTATCATGTTGTATGCATGCATGTGTGATGTATCATGTTGTATGCATGCAATTGTGATGTATCATGTTGTATACATGCATGTGTGATGTATCATGTTGTATGCGTGCATGTGTGATGTATCATGTTGTATGCATGCATGTGTGATGTATCATGTTGTATACATGCATGTGTGATTATCATGTTGTATGCGTGCATGTGTGATGTATCATGTTGTATGCATGCATGTGCGATGTATCATGTTGTATGCATGCATGTGTGATTTATCATGTTGTATACATGCATGTGTGATGTATCATGTTGTATGCATGCATGCGTGATGTATCATGTTGTATGCATGCATGTGTGATGTATCATGTTGTATGCATGCATGTGTGATGTATCATGTTGTATGCATGCATGTGCGATGTATCATGTTGTATGCATGCATGTGTGATTTATCATGTTGTATACATGCATGTGTGATGTATCATGTTGTATGCATGCATGTGTGATGTATCATGTTGTATGCATGCATGTGTGATGTATCATGTTGTATACATGCATGTGTGATGTATCATGTTGTATACATGCATGTGTGATGTATCATGTAGTATGCATGCATGTGTGACGTATCATGTTGTATGCATGCATGTGCGATGTATCATGTTGTATGCATGCATGTGCGATGTATCATGTTGTATGCATGCAATTGTGATGTATCATGTTGTATACATGCATGTGTGATGTATCATGTTGTATGCGTGCATGTGTGATGTATCATGTTGTATGCATGCATGTGTGATGTATCATGTTGTATACATGCATGTGTGATTATCATGTTGTATGCGTGCATGTGTGATGTATCATGTTGTATGCATGCATGTGCGATGTATCATGTTGTATGCATGCATGTGTGATGTATCATGTTGTATGCATGCAAGTGTGATGTATCATGTTGTATACATGCATGTGTGATGTATCATGTTGTATACATGCATGTGTGATGTATCATGTAGTATGCATGCATGTGTGAGGTATCATGTTGTATGCATGCATGTGCGATGTATCATGTTGTATGCATGCATGTGCGATGTATCATGTTGTATGCATGCAATTGTGATGTATCATGTTGTATACATGCATGTGTGATGTATCATGTTGTATGCGTGCATGTGTGATGTATCATGTTGTATGCATGCATGTGTGATGTATCATGTTGTATACATGCATGTGTGATTATCATGTTGTATGCGTGCATGTGTGATGTATCATGTTGTATGCATGCATGTGCGATGTATCATGTTGTATGCATGCATGTGTGATTTATCATGTTGTATACATGCATGTGTGATGTATCATGTTGTATGCATGCATGTGTGATGCATCATGTTGTATGCATACATGTGTGATGTATCATGTTGTATGCATGCATGTGTGATGTATCATGTTGTATGCATGCATGTGTGATGTATCATGTTGTATGCATGCATGTGTGATGTATCATGTTGTATGCATGCATGTGTGATGTATCATGTTGTATACATGCATGTGTGATTATCATGTTGTATGCGTGCATGTGTGACGTATCATGTTGTATGCATGCATGTGCGATGTATCATGTTGTATGCATGCATGTGTGATTTATCATGTTGTATACATGCATGTGTGATGTATCATGTTGTATGCATGCATGTGTGATGTATCATGTTGTATGCATGCATGTGTGATGTATCATGTTGTATGCATGCATGTGTGATGTATCATGTTGTATGCATGCATGTGTGATGTATCATGTTGTATGCATGCATGTGTGATGTATCATGTTGTATGTGTGATGTATCATGTTGTATGCATGCATGTGTGATGTATCATGTTGTATGCATGCATGTGTGATGTATCATGTTGTATGCATGCATGTGTGATGTATCATGTTGTATGCATGCATGTGTGATGTATCATGTTGTATGTGTGATGTATCATGTTGTATGCATGCATGTGTGATGTATCATGTTGTATGCATGCATGTGTGATGTATCATGTTGTATGTGTGATGTATCATGTTGTATGCATGCATGTGTGATGTATCATGTTGTATGCATGCATGTGTGATGTATCATGTTGTATGTGTGATGTATCATGTTGTATGCATGCATGTGTGATGTATCATGTTGTATGCATGCATGTGTGATGTATCATGTTGTATGTGTGATGTATCATGTTGTATGCATGCATGTGTGATGTATCATGTTGTATGCATGCATGTGTGATGTATCATGTTGTATGCATGCATGTGTGATGTATCATGTTGTATGCTTGCATGTTCCAAATAAAGTCATACTCATCTCAACTCAACTCAATACTTGGTTGGCCTTTTTTGGATGATTAGAGAGGACCTCCCATTGGCTCCATTGCAAGTGGACTTTTATTTACATTTATGAGTTAGAATTAGGGCTGGGTGATATATGGAATATACTCCATATATTGTGGGTTTGTCTCTGTGCGATATAGAAAATGACTATATTGTTAGTATTGGAGTATATGTTCTCACTCAGTTGCTTTTAGCCGCGGGCATTACACTACATCCTCTTCTCACTCTTTCTTGTCTCTCCTTCTCACAGAGACATAAAACAAGCGCACCTTCTCACATACGTCATATACTGTCGCGTGTGCAACGTCATACGCCCTCGCAGAGCAGACAGGTAGCGGCATTATAACGTTAGCTGTGGTGCTAACGGGGTGGTGCTAGTGGTAATACGAGAGAAAGAAGGTGCTAGTCTGGTAACAAATGAAGGAATAATTAATTCCCAAGAAAAGCAGCACAGAGTCCATTGTCTGGCGGTGGTTTGGTTTCAAAAGGGAAGATGTTGAAAAGACAACCGTAATATGTCAAGTATGCGGCAAAAGTGTTGCTACAAAAAGTAGCAGCACTGCTAATGTGTAGCATCATTTGAAAAGTCACCCGCTAGAGAATGAGGAGTGCTTGAAACTCTGCATGTCAACATCTCAGTTTGGTGCCACACCCACAAAATGCCCAAGCAACCATTTCCACATGAACCCCATATGAAAAAACTGGTCAACAACAGAAGGAGATAACGTCCGTAGGAACCTACCACATAGTGAAGGACATACACTATTTGATTTCCTATTATGCAGCACATTTTTATTTGACACTTATTGATATATCTTGTGTGACATCATGCAGAAAAGTGCACTTTATTTGTTTTAAACTATTGTAGTGGTGTTCTGTACAACAAGTGCACTTTAATATAGTGTTGTTTTGATAAGTCATCTTAGTGACATCATGCACAAAAGTGCACTCATAGCTTGTTTTAAAATGTCTCTGACAATCTTGCACTTTTTGCTTTGGAAATGACATGAATGTTTGTGCCACTGCTTAATAACTGTTTAATAAATACACTTTTGCTAATTTGACTTAGTTGTGGTTTCCCTCTCTGCATGAAAGTTTAAAAGTAGCATATATGAATGCAGTATGAAGAAGAATGTTTGAATGTAGACACATAGAATCATCATACTGCTGTGATTATATGAATCAAGTGTTCATTCAAGGCTAAGGCAAAATATCCACATATATATGCTGTATCGTGATGTGGACTAAAAATATTGAGATATTATTAAAAGGCCATATCGCCCAGCCCTAGTTAGAATGGGATTTATTTTTTTTTATATATCCACCATCATGTCTTTTATAATGATTGTGAACGATAGAAAAATTCCTCAAAAAAGTGCAGTTCTCCTCTAAATTCCAATGATTATATTCAAGACTTGAAGTGTATGAGCATGAAGTGATGAAGCCTACTTGGATGAGAGGACAAAGGTCTTGTAAGACAAAGTGAAGAGTCCAGTTGTGATGGATTGAATGCCCTGAGAATAAAATGTTGTGCTTACTTGGACTGTGATGAAGCTGTGAGGACTCAGGTGGTTTGTCTTCATGCTCTTCAGTCTTCACAGAGACAACAGTCAGTGGAAACTTGCTGACATCAGCCTCCTCCTGCCCTACAGGACACTCTCCCTCCTGACTCATCCACACTTCCTCCTCTTCCTCTTTAATGTGGGGGGGCTGTGGATTCTCCTCTTCCTCTTTAATGTGAGGGGGCTGCTGGACATCTGTTGGGTAAATAAGTAAATAAGATCAAGAGAGAATAGAAATAGTTTTGAACTGACACTGTTGACACAATTACATTATTTGTGTTCTTCCGTGTGTTGTGTTAAAAGTGTGTAGCAAAACAAACAATAAAAACACAGGAAATACCCAATTGGTTCCTAAAATTAATTCAAAAGTGGAACAGTGAGTACAAAAACAGACTTGGAAATTTGATGAGGGGCAATTTGAAAAGTTTTTATAAGTACGAGGCAGCATTGATTGAAGCAATTACTAACTTCACTGATGTAAAGTGTGTAAAAATTGTATTGTGTATACGGTCTATGACACCTAAACTTTATCTGTAAACTTAAACATATTCTTTTAATGCCATAGTCATTACTATAACTAAAATATCATGGAAATTCAAAAAATCTAATTCCAAAATCACTGCAAAAACATTCATGGTATGTTTTTGTGATCATGCAAAATATTTTTTGGTGGTCATTTTGTTGCCTGGGCCAAAAGGAACTTTCACAAAAACATGTTTTACTATGTGCTGTTTTATGGAGTATCTTCATCAACAATTCCTCTTTAGGAATTGGAGACCATCTACGACACGCTGAAGGAAAGTCAGTCACCTTAATAATTCAAGTTTTGACTACTTTAGTTATTGAAAATAATTGTTTATGTTCACTTATTGATACTTGTAAGTCAGATTTAGGAAGTGAAATCATAACTTTAATTAGATTTGTTTACAGTATAAAATGTATTTAGTGAGTGTGTGAGTTTTATGTAAACATGTTGATACAGGTTTACTTCTTGGGGACTGGAACACAGATATGTCCTGAAAGGATGCACCCATTTTTAAAACCTTCACTAAGCTGTGCCACCAACATTGTCTCACTTAGCTCATTAAGCAAACTACCAGGGTGAGTGAGTCCTGTTAAACCTTCATAGACCTCCTTGTTACTTCTGACCAGTCTCAGATCACCACGAGTGGAACTACTGTATTAGGCTTAAGTGATCATTCCATCATTTTCTGTACCCATGAAGAACAGAACCGAGGCTAACGGCCACAAAACAAGAGAAGCTAGAATCCTCAAGACCTAGACTAGCAAGGCTTTCAATGACAAACTGCCGAAATAAGACTTGCCTCGGTACTTGCAAGTACACAGGTCTTTGGGTCAATTCCTAACCTCAGAAAAGTAGATAACTTCACAGTCAAAGTGGGTGACAATATAATAACAAACAAAAATGAGATTACCTATCTTGGTTGCATCGTAGAGACTAATCTCTCCAGTGAAAAAATGACTACTAAGGTGGTCAAAGAATCAACCAATGACTTCTGTTCTTACTAGTGTTGTCCCGATACCAATATTATAGTACCGGGACCTATACCAAAATGTATTTTGATACTTTTCAATACTTCTCTAAATAAATGGGACCACAAAAAAGTACATTATTGGCTTCATTTTAACAAAAAATCTTCGGGTACATTAAACATATGATTCTTATTGAAAGTTTTTCCTAAATAAAATAGTAAACATACTAGACAACTCACCCCAATAGTGATGAAGTGCTTCGAGAGGATAGTCATGTCACACATCAAGAAGACCATCCCAGACACACTGGACCCTCTACAGCAGGGGTCACCAACCTTTTTGAAACCAAGAGCTACTTCTTGGGTACTGATCAATGCGAAGGGCTTCCAGTTTGATACATACTTAAATAAATTGCCAGAAATAGCCAATTTGCTCAAATTACCTTTAATAAACAAATCTATATATATAAAAAATTGATATTTCTGTCTATCATTTTGTCGTAAATGTTTTTTCTTTTTACGGAAGTTTTTTTTTGTAGAGAATAAATGATGAAAAAACACTTAATTGAACAGTTTAAAAGAGGAGAAAACACGAAAAAAATTAAAATACAATTTTTAAAAACAGTTTATCTTTAAAATTCCAAATTCAACCGAAAAAAATGAAGCGAAAAACTAGCTAATTTGAATCTTTTTGAAACAATTTAAAAAAATAATTTATGGAACACCATTAGTCATTTTTCCTGATTAATATTAATTTTTGAATGTTGATGACATGTTTTAAATAGGTTAAAATCCAATCTGCACTTTGTTAGAATATATAATAAATTGGACCAAGCGATATTTCTAACAAAGACAAATCATTATTTCTTCTAGATTTTCCATAACAAAAATTTTAAAAGTAATTCAAAATACTTTGAAATAAGATTTAAATTTGATTCTACAGATTTTGTAGATTTGCCAGAATAATTTCTCTGAATTTTAATCATAATAAGTTTGAAGAAATTTTTCACTAATATACTTTGTCTCCAAAGACATGCACCTGGGGATAGGTTGATTGGCAACACTAAATGGTCCCTAGTGTGTGAATGTGAGTGTGAATGTTGTCTGTCTATCTGTGTTGGCCCTGCGATAAGGTGGCGACTTGTCCAGGGTGTACCCTGCCTTCCGCCCGATTGTAGCTGAGATAGGCGCCAGCGCCCCCTGCGACCCCGAAAGGGAATAAGCGGTAGAAAATGGATGGATGGATACTTTGTCGAAAAAACAGAAGCTAAAATGAAGAATTATATTAAAATGTATTTATTATTCCTTACAATAAAAAAAAAATACTTGAACATTGATTTAAATTGACAGGAAAGAAGAGGAAGGAATTGAAAAGGTAAAAAGGTGAATGTGTTTAACAATCCTAAAATAAATTTTAAGGTAGTTTTTTTTCTTCAAAAAATTGTCTTTCTGAAAGTTATAAGAAGCAAAAAAAAAAAGGAATGTATTTAAACAAGTGAATACCAAGTCTTTAAAATATTTTCTTGGATTTTCAAATTCTATTTGAGTTTTGTCTCTCTTAGAATTAAAAAGGTCGAGCAAAGCGAGACCAGCTTGCTAGTAAATGAATACAATTTAAAGAATAGAGGCAGCTCACTGGTAAGTGCTGCTATTTGAGCTATTTTTAGAACAGGCCAGCGGGCGACTCATCTGGTCCTAACAGGCGACCTGGTGCCCGTGGGCACCGCGGTGGTGACCCCTGCTCTACAGTTTGCCTACCGGCAGAATCGGTCCAGTGAGGTTGCAGTCAACCCCGTCATCCACACCACCCTCACCCACGTAGAGGGCAAGGACACCTATGCCAGGCTATTATTCATCGACTACAGCTCTGCTTTTAACACGGTCATCCCACAAAAACTCACTGCTAAACTCCTCACTGTTGGTCTGACACCAACTCTCTGTGACTGGGTCCTGAACTTTCTCACAAACCGGCCCCAGTCAGTCAGTATCGGCAACCAGACATCAGGCACAAAGGTTCTAGGCATTGGGACCCCCCAAGGCTGCGTGCTGAGCCCCCTATTGTACACCCTCTTCACACACGACTGCCAAACACCACTGTCATCAAGTTTGCAGATGATACTACGTACAGAAGGGAGGTAGCGGAACTGGTGGCCTGGTGTAAGGATAATAATCTCTCCTTGAACACAGACAAGACCAAGGAGATGATTATTGACCCATGGAGAAAAAGTGCACAGTACATTCCTCTGTACATAGGTGGGACAAAGGTGGACAGGGTGAAAACCTTTAAATTCCTCGGGACTCACATCAGCGAGGACCTCACCTGGGATCACAACACCCAACAAACAATAAAGAAAGGCCAGTAGTGACTGTATTTCCTAAGAAAGCTGAGAAAATTTGGCATGCCACCCAAAATTCTCAGCGACTTCTATAGAAGTACGGTTGAGAGTGTCCTTACCAGCTCAATCACGGTCTGGTATGGAAACTGCACTGCTAAGGACAGGAAGGCACTCCAGTGAGTGATTAAAACTGCTCAGTACATATCAGGAGCAGCCTTCCCCTCACTACAGGACATGTAGTCTACCAGGGCCACCAGGAGAGCACACAGCATCATCAAGGACAGTACACAGTCTCTTCAGCCTCCTACCATCAGGCAGACCATACAGGAGCCTGAAATCCAGGACTACCAGACAGACAAACAGTTTTTACCCACAGGCCATCAGGCTTGTGAATGCTAACTTTTGAATGCCAGCTCCCCCCCAACCCTTTACTTTTGTCTTTTTGAACAAAAGACAGCTACAATGACCACCCCCTAACTGTGAACCATCACTGTAGACACTTTTCACCGTTGATCACTAAAGACACTTTAACTGCTGCTGTGACCCAAGGTCACCTCCATATTTATACTGTTGACTGTCAATCAGAATGTGCAATAATGTTATGTTACTTACTGTGCCTTGTATATACATTTTTATTTTTAGCTAAGTACAGTGTGACTTGTTGAAGGGTGGACTAGCAAAGTAAGATTTTCATTGTACGGCAAACTGTGTGTTTAACTGTGCATATGACAATAAAAAATCTTGAATCTTCAATCAAAAAGGGATTTGATGTAATATTTTGATATTTACACATCGCATATTTACACACACGCATTTTACTAGAATGCCCTTATGACCATTAGCTCGGTTGGTAGAGTGGCCGTGCCAGCAACTTGAGGGTTGCAGGTTCGATTCCCGCTTCCGCCATCCTAGTCACTGCCGTTGTGTCCTTGGGCAAGACACTTTACCCACCTGCTCCCAGTGCCACCCACACTGGTTTGAATGTAACTTAGATATTGGGTTTCACTATGTAAAGCGCTTTGAGTCACTAGAGAAAAAGCGCTATATAATATAATTCACAATTCACAGATATATCAATATCAAGTACCTACTGTACTGTTTACTTGTTGAAATACTATTTTTACTATTTTTAGAGCAAATATCTGCCGAAATGGCCACTTTGTTGCTGCCAAAAATGTATTTTAAATAATAGTTTGATATTGACACATCTCATCTCTGCTTATTTTACTAGAATACTCTAATGAGCATTATATATATATATATATATATATATATATATATATATATATATATATATATATATATATATATATATCAAGTACCTACTGAGATAAGGTGAGAAGCTCTGCCATCCGGGAGGAACTCAAAGTAAAGCCGCTGCTCCTCCACATGGAGAGGAGCCAGATGAGGTGGTTCGGCATCTGGGCATCTGGTCAGGATGCCACCCGAACACCTCCCGAGGGAGGTGTTTAGGGCACGTCCAACCGGTAGGAGGCCACGGGGAAGACCCAGGACACGTTGGGAAGTCTATGTCTCCCGGCTGGCCTGGGAACGCCTCGGGATCCCCCGGGAAGAGCTAGACGAAGTGGCTGGGGAGAGGGAAGTCTGGGCTTCCCTGCTTAGGCTGCTGCCCCCGCGACCCGATCTCGGATAAGCGGAAGAAGATGGATGGATGGAAGTACCTACTGTACTGTATACTTGTAGAAATACCCTTTACAAAGCTAAAATATACCGAAACAACCACTCTGCTGCTGCCAAAATTTGATTTCAAGTAATATTTTGATACTGAAAAATCTCATCTCTGCATAGTTTACTAGTATACCCTTATGATAAAATAAGTGGGTTGTTCTTGTATAGCGCTTTTCTACCTTCAAGGTACTCAAAGCGCTTTGACACTATTTCCACATTTACACACACATTCACACACTGATGGAGGGAGCTGCCATGCAAGGCGCCAAACCAGCACCCATCAGGAGCAAGGGTGAAGTGTCTTGCTCAGGACACAACGGACGTGACGAAGATGGTACTAGGTGGGGATTGAACCAGGGACCCTCGGGTTGCGCACGGCCACTCTCCCACTACGCCACGCAGTCCCTATGAGCATTATGAGCATTACATCTATCAAAATCAAGTACCTACTGTACTGTTTACTTGTTGAAATACCATTTTTAGAGCTAAAAAGTACCCAATTTGCCACTTTACTGCGACCAATAATTGATTCCATATGATATTAACAATAATAACAAAATTTTCAGAATAATTGTATATGAGTTCAGCGCCCCCCGCGACCCCAAAAGGGAATAAGCGGTAGAAAATGGATGGATGGAAGTTATGAAAAAACTTTGTGTTCCATTGAGTTCAGGTCCCCTGCGAGAAGACCAAAGCTGTCTTTCATCTTATCAAACAAAAGGCTTGTAAAACTCCACTGTCTGCGATGGGATGCAACATGGAGGTGTCGGTTTCTTTGATCTATTGACAGCCACAGGAAGGCCTTTTCCTAACCTGAGATCTACAAAGCAGACCATTTCTTTAAACTGTTTACGACCGAGTGCAAAAGCTGCTTACGACCCCCCCCCCATCCCTTTAAAAACAGCTGCAGCTATGTAATCAGAAAAGGCCCACATAAAAGAGGAAGCGTGGAACTCCCTCGTCAAAGGGAGGCGTGGCGCATTGGGAGAGTGGCCGTGCGCACTCTCCCAAGGGTCACAGGTTCAAATCCCACCTAGTACCAACCTCGTTGTGTCCTGAGCAAAACACTTCACCCTTGCTCCTGATGGGTGCTGGTTGGCGCCTTGCATGGCAGCTCCCTCCATCAGTGTGTGAATGTGTGTGTGAATGGGTAAATGTGGAAGTAGTGTCAAAGCGCTTTGAGTACCTTGAAGGTAGAAAAGCGCTATACAAGTACAACCCATTTATCCATCCATCCATCCATCATCTTCCGCTTATCCGAGGTCGGGTCGCGGGGGCAACAGCCTAAGCAGGAAAACCCAGACTTCCCTCTCCCCAGCCACTTCGTCTAGCTCTTCCCGGGGGATCCCGAGGCGTTCCCAGGCCAGCCGGGAGACATAGTCTTCCCAACGTGTCCTGGGTCTTCCCCGTGGCCTCCTACCGGTTGGACGTGCCCTAAACACCTCCCTAGGGAGGCGTTCGGGTGGCATCCTGACCAGATGCCCGAACCACCTCATCTGGCTCCTCTCGATGTGAAGGAGCAGCGGCTTTACTTTGAGTTCCTCCCGGATGGCAGAGCTTCTCACCCTATCTCTAAGGGAGAGCCCCGCCACCCGGCGGAGGAAACTCATTTCGGCCGCTTGTACCCGTGATCTTATCCTTTCGGTCATGACCCAAAGCTCATGACCATAGGTGAGGATGGGAACGTAGATCGACCGGTAAATTGAGAGCTTTGCCTTCCGGCTCAGCTCCTTCTTCACCACAACGGACCGGTACAAAGTCTGCATTACTGAAGACGCCGCACCGATCCGCCTGTCGATCTCACGATCCACTCTTCCCTCACTCGTGAACAAGACTCCTAGGTACTTGAACTCCTCCACTTGGGGCAGGGTCTCCTCCCCAACCCGGAGATGGCACTCCACCCTTTTACGGGCGAGAACCATGGACTTGGACTTGGAGGTGCTGATTCTCATTCCGGTCGCTTCACACTCGGCTGCGAACCGATCCAGCGAGAGCTGAAGATCCCGGTCAGATGAAGCCATCAGGACCACATCATCTGCAAAAAGCAGAGACCTAATCCTGCGGTTACCAAACCGGAACCCCTCAACGCCTTGACTGCGCCTAGAAATTCTGTCCATAAAAGTTATGAACAGAATCGGTGACAAAGGACAGCCTTGGCGGAGTCCAACCTTCACTGGAAATGTGTTCGACTTACTGCCGGCAATGCGGACCAAGCTCTGGCACTGATCGTACAGGGAACGGACCGCCACAATAAGACAGTCCGATACCCCATACTCTCTGAGCACTCCCCACAGGACTTCCCGAGGGACACGGTCGAATGCCTTCTCCAAGTCCACAAAGCACATGTAGACTGGTTGGGCAAACTCCCATGCACCCTCAAGAACCCTGCCGAGAGTATAGAGCTGGTCCACAGTTCCACGACCAGGACGAAAACCACACTGTTCCTCCTGAATCCGAGGTTCGACTATCCGACGTAGCCTCCTCTCCAGTACACCTGAATAAACCTTACCGGGAAGGCTGAGGAGTGTGATCCCACGATAGTTGGAACACACCCTCCGGTCCCCCTTTTTGAAGAGAGGAACCACCACCCCGGTCTGCCAATCCAGAGGTACCGCCCCCGATGTCCACGCGATGCTGCAAAGTCTTGTCAACCAAGACAGCCCCACAGCATCCAGAGCCTTAAGGAACTCCGGGCGGATCTCGTCCACCCCTGGGGCCTTGCCACCGAGGAGCTTTTTAACTACCTCAGCGACCTCAGCCCCAGAAATAGGAGAGTCCACCACAGATTCCCCAGGCACTGCTTCCTCATAGGAAGACGTGTTGGTGGGATTGAGGAGGTCTTCGAAGTATTCCTTCCACCTGTCCACAACATCCGCAGTCGAGGTCAGCAGAACACCATCCGCACCATACACGGTGTTGATAGTGCACTGCTTCCCCTTCCTGAGGCGGCGGACGGTGGTCCAGAATCGCTTCGAAGCCGTCCGGAAGTCGTTTTCCATAGCTTCCCCGAACTCTTCCCATGTCCGAATTTTTGCCTCCGCGACCGCTGAAGCTGCACACCGCTTGGCCTGTCGGTACCTGTCCACTGCCTCCGGAGTCCTATGAGTCAAAAGGACCCGATAGGACTCCTTCTTCAGCTTGACGGCATCCCTCACCGCTGGTGTCCACCAGGGGGTTTTAGGATTGCCGCCCCGACAGGCACCAACTACCTTGCGGCCACAGCTCCGATCTGCCGCCTCGACAATAGAGGTGCGGAACATGGTCCACTCGGACTCAATGTCCAGCACCTCCCTCGTGACATGTTCAAAGTTCTTCCGGAGGTGGGAATTGAAACTTTGTCTGACAGGAGACTCTGCCAGACGTTCCCAGCAGACCCTCACAATGCGTTTGGGCCTCCCAGGTCTGTCCGGCATCCTCCCCCACCATCGCAGCCAACTCACCACCAGGTGGTGATCGGTAGAAAGCTCCGCCCCTCTCTTCACCCGAGTGTCCATAACATGAGGCCGCAAATCCGATGACACAACTACAAAGTCGATCATGGAACTGCGGCCTAGGGTGTCCTGGTGCCAAGTGCACATATGGACACCCTTATGTTTGAACATGGTGTTTGTTATGGACAAACTGTGACGAGCACAAAAGTCCAATAACAAAACACCACTCGGGTTCAGATCCGGGCGGCCATTCTTCCCAATCACGCCTCTCCAGGTTTCACTGTCGTTGCCAACGTGAGCGTTGAAGTCTCCCAGTAGGACAAGGGAATCACCCGGGGGAGCACTTTCCAGTACTCCCTCGAGCGTTCCCAAAAAGGGTGGGTACTCTGAACTGCTGTTTGGTGCATAAGCACAAACAACAGTCAGGACCCGTCCCCCCACCCGAAGGCGGAGGGAGGCTACCCTTTCGTCCACCGGGTTAAACTCTAACGTACAGGCTTTGAGCCGGGGGGAAACAAGAATTGCCACCCCAGCCCGTCGCCTCTCACTGCCGGCAACGCCAGAGTGGAAGAGGGTCCAATCCCTCTCGAGAGAAGTGGTTCCAGAGCCCTTGCTGTGCGTCGAAGTGAGTCCGACTATATCCAGCCGGAATTTCTCGACTTTGCGCACTAGCTCAGGCTCTTTCCCCCCCAGTGACGTGACGTTCCACGTCCCAAGAGCTAGCTTCTGTAGCCGAGGATCGGACCGCCAAGTGCCCTGCCTTCGGCTGTCGCCCAGCTCACAATGCACCCGACCTCTATGGCCCCTGCTATGGGTGGTGAGCCCATTGGAGGGGTGACCCACGTTGCCTCTTCGGGCTGTGCCCGGCCGGGCCCCATGGGAACAGGCCCGGCCACCAGGCGCTCGCCATCGTGCCCCACCTCTGGGCCTGGCTCCAGAGGGGGGCCCCGGTGACCCGCGTCCGGGCGAGGGAAATCTGGGTCCATGATGTTTCTTCTTCATATAGGTCTTCGAGCTGCTCTTTGTCTGATCCCTCACCTAGAACCTGTTTGCCTTGGGAGACCCTACCAGGGGGCTTTATGCCCCCGGACAACATAGCTCCTAGGATCATTGGGACACGCAAACTCCTCTACCACGATAAGGTTGCAGCTCAGAGAGGAGACAACCCATTTATCATTTATTTATTTAAAGCGTGGTGGGAAACTGTACGAAGTTGCAGCCCAGACGTTTCTCCTCATGAGCTAAATGGAATCCTGTCTCTGTTTGATTTCTTTGCTTCTTGTCTTGTCAAATAGATGTCATCGGTGTTTGAACCTGACAAGAATGTCAAAGCATTTCTCTAAAACACAATATTATACATTCTGAAAATGTAAACGATAGCAAGAATATACCTACACATTTCAGAAAATTTCGCTCGCAAACACTTTGTTTGGAAGATGTGTACTGCCTTTTTTTTGCCCTTTGAGACAAATGTGATTTAGGGCTGTATAAATAACATTGATTGATTGATTGATTGATACTGAACAAAAATGCTAAATAGCTAAAGAAAACTGTCACTGAACATCTTAGTGTGATGTCATTCTGTGACGGACAAATGGAACACAGTTTCCACATGGTGAGGACATTGATGGTTTGACTCACTGTTCTACGGATTACCTCAACTTCTGCCTAGACGTGACCTGCCCTGCTAAGACTGTTCAGTGCTACCCTAATGACAAACCCTGGGTAACACAGGAGGTTCAAGCTGTGCTCAACAAGAAGAAAGCTGCCTTCAGGAGTGGAGACAGGGAGGCAATGAGAGCAGCACAGCGGGAGGTGAGAGGATGCGTGAGGAAGACTAAGGACAGCTACAGGAAGAAGCTGGAGCAGAACAACATGATGGAGGTCTGGGAAGGTGTGAAAACCATCACAGGCCACAAGACAAAGACCAGAGCAGTAGGGGGGACAATAGAGAGGGCCAATGAGATTAAGAACTTCTTCAACCGGTTTAACCAGTACTGTTCTCCCCACCCCCCACTCCTCATTGCATCCACTCCCCTTTCTTCTCCCCCCCAGCCATGGTTGCAACCCCCTCCTCCTCCTCCTCCTCCTCCACCACCTCTACGCAAACATTAGTCATCTCTGTGGACCAGGTCAGAGGTCAACTGAGGAAGCTGCATCCTAGTTTCTGGTGCGCACAAGATACATATCTCAAAAAAATTGTACCTATGTCCCTTTAGGAGCTCTGTAATTTTTTAAATGATCAGCATGTCATCTTTTATGTGAAATTGTTATTCAAATAAAGATTGCAAAAAGGAAAACTATAGTAGTGACAACATGCAGGAACATAACTGACGTAAAACAAATAAAATGGAAGTGACCTTGTCCCTGCACACGCGTGCATTGATCATGTCTTCTTGAACCGATCGAGCAGGGATTCTAAAACTGTGGTACGTGTACCACTAGTGGTACGCGGGTATCACCTAATGGTACGCCAAATATTATTTCATTTTTGATGTACATTGTTTTATTTTCCAACATGCAAACACTGTGTTACTGTTCAAACTGTGTGTAATGTTACAGTAACTAAAATATTAAATATACTTGTTAAATAATGTGTCTTCCTTGTTATTAATGAATAATTAAGGCCTACTATGCTACTATATTTTAATGCTGTTCATGATGGTGGTACTTGGAAATCCAAGTATTTTCTGAGTTGGTACTTGGTGAAAAAGGTTTGACAACTACTGATGTAGTGAAGTTGTAAACTAAATTGGCAGACACCATTTTGTTATACCCAAACGGCGTCTGCTCATACATCGCGCTTCCAACGAGATCCCGTTCTTTCCCCCGAGTTAGAAAGTTCCAGAACTGTTCACGTTATACCATCTCATCTCATTGTGCAACATGTGAATGTTTGAAGTGGAACTAAATGTGATCTCTGAAAGGGGTACACATTATTTCCAAAGCAGGGCCCCCATCCACATATACAATACTACTACATATCGTATGAAAAACAACATTATTTTTGTTTTTTTAATTATAAGTGTGCCAAATCACCTCTATTTGAACATTATCTAATGGAAATGACTGCTGTCTGATAATCACATTAATAACACAATAACAATCATGTGTCTGAGTACACCTATTGATAAATTATTAATCAAACACGTCATATTAATGATGAAATACAAAGTTAGTAAAGATGTGAGAGTAAGAAGTAAACAAACCTGTTCTGTGTAACACAACTTGAGGTTTTTGATGTGGTCGCTCCTTCTCCTCTTTAGTTGGACAAAGTTCCTCCTCGTACTTTGCTATGGTTCTTTCACACATTTCCACACAATCACAACACTTTACACTCACACTTGATCTTAACTAAGCGATGTGTTGATCAAATCCGCGTCTCTTTGTTAGCGGCTAACAAGCTAAGCTAACTAGCATGCTAAGCTAACTAGCGCGCTCAAACAAGGAGCAATCTAAGCGGGCCTAATAATGTCCAAAGTTGAGTGAGACGAGTGGAGTTGATGCTGACACGGAGGATGAATAAAGTGTAGTTAGTAGATGTGCCGAGGCTTAGAAGCGTGTGTGGAGTAAAGGAGGACTTTGCTGCGAAGAACATATCCTCCACGCATGCGTCACTTAGGGGCGGGGCCAACGAGTCATCGTGATGGGCAAGTCATGAACGATTCATTCTAAATGTATGTTTTCATGGTGTCTACACAAAAAATCACGGCCACCAATGATCCATCCATCCCTTTATCGACTGTGTGTCCCTTTAGGGATGGCGGGGTGTGCTAGAGCCTATCTCAGCTGCATTCAGGCGGAAGGCGGCGTACACCCTGGACAGGTCGCCACCTCATCGCAGGGCCAACACAGATAGACAGACATGTATATCAACTGTATTTGACTTTAAATCTGATAAATATCATTCAACAACAACACAATTTGCAGACTGTAATTACTGGTTTGCTGGTTTTACTGGTGTAAATTATTATTGCCTATTGTGAGCGAACTGTGGTGCTGAATTTCCACCAGGGATCAAGAAAGTACTTTCTATTCTATTCTAAAATTCTGCATTCGAGAGATCACAACCATTGCAGCCATGCGTCCAAAACGTAACATCATCTTGCAGGGACATAAGGACACACAAAAGTAAAGTGTCTGTTGTTTTACAATGTAATAATCTATTTAAGAAGAAATGTTCAGAGAATACCTTTTTGTTTTAGTATTTATTGGAGGCCTCAAAAGACAAAGGCCGCCTGTTAACAGCAGAGTGTCGGTGAGGCACACACTCTCAGAAATGCATGGAGGAAAGGTTGGAGACAAGCGGGAAACTCTTAGTTATAGGCCATAAGGTGAACCAGGAAAAAGTGGCTAGAAAGTGATTTTCGTTCCCACGTCTGGGCACTACTCTTTTTTTGCCTACACAATGCCATTGTGGACATTAGGTTAAATGTTCTCCGCAAAATATCCTGGCAGTTTTTTTAAGAGCCATAAATGTATAAAAATAGGAATGCCAAAAATCGAAAATCTTATGCAGCTGTTTTTTCTTGTAAATATATTTATATTCATTCTGGAAACAGACTCTCTCTAACAAATTGACATTAATGCATATACCTAACATTTGATACAGGTATTTTAGCATTGGTATACTTTAATTTAAATTTAAACCATGAAACATATAAAACAAATGAAAAAAATGCTTCAAAGTAAGTGAATAGCAACCTGTACAATTGAACATACACATGGTACATTTTGCTTAACAATAATGTTTTATACATTAAAATTTACAGCAGATACTTTGTTGTAAGAGGAAGTAAAGAAATAAAATAAAATAAAGAACACTTTGGCCCAAAATGGCTGACAACAATCAAAATATCGAATAATGATGAAAAATGGAAATACACCAAAAACTGCATTACAGTTTAGAATCTGTACACAATATGGTATAAAACAATGTTTACATGAACAAAACAATGTGACAGCAGGTCTTGGGTATTTTTTTATATATTTGTTTTTATTATTTTGTCTTAACTTAGCACATTGTTAAAGCCATATCTCAAGAATTCTTTGATAGATTTTCCTCAAATTTGGCACAAACTCAAACTATGATTATTATACATGTTAAGGTCAAGTGCACTGTAACCTCACATTCTATTTTCAAAGCATTTCATTTAAGTAAAAAAAAAAAAGAAATAGTAAAATACTCTGAGGGATTTTTCTCAAATGGGGCAAAAACTCCAATTTTATTCGAGAACTAACTAAATAAGTGTGAATTTGCGTATTCTGAACGAGGGAGACATTGTTCATCTCTTAGCTTTCACTATCATCAGAACCTCCGACCTTTAGATGCAAAATACATAATGTCTCGACAAACAGATATCACTTTGGAGCGACAGCTGAGCAGCGCTGTTTGAAGTTGTGTACTCTTTTCAAAGATATGGAACTCTTTTCGAAGAAAATCTTTTGAAGACAAGAACAAAGTCACAGGCCAGCATGAAGTAAAGGTATGTAATATATGGCCATATAACAGTGTGTGCACACAAAGACAGCAACAAAAAATCCAATGCATTGGTGGTTAATATTCAATGTTATTGAACCCGAAAGTGGGTATTTTCCAAGAGGTTTTGTGCATGACTGCAACCCGTTTGTGGGTACATTTAATATACAAGGTGATGTTTTATAATTCCTTGTCCAAGCCCGTTCGTGGGTGAGGTTTTGGTTTGAACAAATGCAAATGAATAATTGCAGTTTTGATGTTTGGTGTTTTGAGTGACATTAACAAGGTTTCCATATATTTGATCTGATTTTGAATTGTGGGTTGTGCATTATCATGGATCCTGGGAAAGGAAAATACAATGCTTTGGAAATGCATGATCATGTGTTAATGGAATCAAAAGTAACGCATTCAATGTGTGATACAATTAAAGGTCAAATGGAACCCTCACAGGCTGAACTGTCAGAAATGATTGAAAATCAGTCACAACCTGCAGGGATGGAAAAACAGGTGGACACAGATCATACTTACCAACACTCCTGGATTTTCCGGGAGACTCCCGAAATTCAGCGCCTCTTCCGAAAACCTCCTGGGACAATTTTCTCCCGAAATTGAGGCGGAGCTGGAGGCCACGCCCCCTCCAGCTCCATGCGGACCTGAGTGACGTGTATAAAGAGCGTGTCTGCCCAATGATGTTATAACTGTAAAATGATCGAGGGCGAGTTATTGGTTTCTTATGTGGGTTTATTGTTAGGCAGTTTCATTAACGTCCTCCCAGCGCGGTAAAACAACATACAACAACAGCAGTCCGTTTTCGTCTACCGTAAAGCAGTTCGTCTGCCAAACAGCATTGTTGTGAAACTCTTAAACAGGACAATACTGCCATCTACTGCACTTGCATATGGTTAGAAAAAGGATGGACGATTCAACCCTTAACTCAACAATGAGTAAATGAGTGTTATGTGTGTGTAAATGTGTAAATAAATGAACACTGAAATTCAAGTATTTATTTTATATATATATATATATATATATATATGGTGTTTTGTGTTGTGGTTTGTGCAGCCCTTTGAGACACTAGTGATTTAGGGATATATAAATAAACATTGATTGATTGATTGATTGATATATATGAAATACTTGACTTGGTAAATCTATGAATCTAGCGGTAAATATACTCCTTCCCTCTTAACCAAGCCCCCAACCACGCCCCACCCTGACCATGCCCCCCACCACCAACCCCCACCCCCCGAAATCGGAGGTCTCAAGGTTGGCAAGTATGACACAGATCAAACATCTGATGTAAAAAAAAAAACGCACAGTGAAAATGACACCAAAAGCCCTAATGCACAGAATTGAAACACTTGAGAAGGAGAGGAGATCTAAATTAAACAAGGCAAGCAACATGCAGAAACATATCATGGAAATGATGGAAAATGGAGAGGACAAAATGGACGTGCAATCTGCTTTCACCAAATATCTCAATGTTATAAAGGAAACCGCAAGTGCACACACATCCCTCCTACCAATTCTACCAACAGAGGACCAAATCAATCACGACATATGGTACAAAGCCAAATTAATCAATCTACATGAATTCATTGAGCATGTTAACACCTGGATAAAAACACCAACCCTGGAAAATATGGAAGATTTCGAAAACGAAATTAATCCAAATGACAGCATTAGTAATATAAGTCACAAATCACATGGGAGTCACACACGGTCTGGTTCTAGTAATTCTAGAACCTCCTCAGTTCGCAGACAGGCAGAGGCCGACAGGGCTGCCCTCGCTGCCTTGGAAGAGGAGGAGGAAAATATAAAAAAGAAATTGGAAGAAGAGTCACTACAGATTAAAAGGAAATTGGAAGAGGAGGAGGAAAAGATCAAAAAGAAATTGGAAGAGGAGAGGGAAAGAATCAGAAAGAAAAAGGATATGATGGACCTGGATGCTCAATTGGCAGCTGCTGATGCAAAATTAGCAGTTTTAAAAGCTTCCAGCCTTCATGCTTCCTCACACACAGCATCTGATGGCATGAGCTCCTACTTAAAAAGAACCAAGGAACCAGCAGTCACTCTCAACCCCCAGGCTCAAGACTATCAACCCCTCACACAGCAGCAGTCAAGCCAAGCTTTACCACCACAGTCCATCCACCATCCATCTGAGCAACTACAAATATCAATCAATCAATGTCAATCAATGTTTATTTGTATAGCCCTGTGGAGATCCTCGTCCTGGATCCTCCATTCCCTCCACGGAAACACCACGCCTGGTTCAGTGGTTACACACTTTTTATTTCTTTACAATTTATTTTTGTGCTCAATGTCTCTTTCAGCTTTTCAGCTCTCAATGACATGCGTTTCTCCTGATCTCCTTCGTCTGGCTCTCACTCCTAAATCGCCAGCCCCTCTCATGGTTTCCAACGCTGCTGATAAAGGAAACAGGTGATTAGATAACTCGTCCCAGCTGAGGTATCTGCTCACCTGATTGTATTTAATATTCATACTCTATACCTTCTTTCTCTCATTTTCTATCTGTTTTCACCTTCGTTCTCTCCTTTTCTCCCCATTTTTACTTTTATTCTCAACTTTTCTCTCAATCTTTGTCAATCCAATCCAATCCAATCCACTTTATTTATATAGCACATTTAAACATCAAGAACGTTTCCAAAGTGCTGCACAGCCATGTTAAAAACAATATTAAAAAAACAACTTTATGTTCCACCAATGACTGAATAAAAACACAAAATAAATAAATATAAAACCAATATAAAAACAATATAAAAACAAAATATGATTAAAAACAATTTTAAAGGGTAAAAGCAATTAAAACAGTAAAATAGAAATCAAAATGTATAAAAAACACAGAGGACAACAGAGGACAGAGGACCACACAACTCACATAGTTTTAAAAGCCAAAGAATAAAAGTGGGATTTAAGACGAGACTTAAAACACTCCACTGTGGAAGCAGTTTGAACATGGAGGGGCAGAGTGTTCCAGAGTTTAGGGCCGACCACAGAGAAGGCCCTGTCTCCCCTGGTCTTAAGTCTGGTCTTGGGCACCACGAGCTGGAACTGGCTCTCGGACCTCAGAGCGCGCGCAGGAGTGTAAATTTGGATGAGGTCCGATGGTCCCAAGTCAGTGAGGGCCGGACCAAAAACTAAAATTTCCGTTTTTCCCTCATTCATTATTAAAAAATTCTGGGCTAACCAAGCCTTGACGTGGCATAGACAGTTAAGAAGGGGTGTCAGGGGGCCGTGGCCTTTTGAAATCGGCATATAAATTTGGCAGTCATCTGCATAAAAGTGATAAAACACTCCATGTTTCTTAAAAATATCTCCAAGAGGAAGGAGATAAAGAGCGAACAGGATGGGGCCTAAAATAGATCCCTGGGGGACACCACAGTAAAGCGGGGCAGAAGAGGAGGTGGCGTCCCCCAGCCTGACAGAGAAGGACCTCTCAGACAGGTAAGATCTGAACCACTGTAACGCAGTCCCCCTGACACCCACACAGTCTCTCAGGCGCTCTAAAAGAATTGTGTGGTGGACTGTGTCAAAGGCAGCTGTAAGATCTAAAAGCACTAAAATGGCAGAGCTGCCAGAATCAGACATTAAAAGCAAGTCATTAAAAACCTTTAAAAGTGCAGATTCAGTACTGTGCAAAGCTTTGTATCCAGACTGAAATGGATCTAAAGTGCTATTTTCATCTAAAAAAGGCTGCAGTTGTGCCAGAACACATTTCTCCAAAATCTTTGACACAAAAAGTAATTTGGAAATGGGCCGATAATTTGACAAACTTGTCGGATCAAGACCTGTTTTTTTAATCAAAGGCTCAACAACAGCTCTTTTACAAAGGGAGGGGACACAGCCAGAAATCAAGCTGCTGTTGATGATGTTCCTAACAGACAAATCAATAGTGTCCCAGATTTCTTTAAAATAGCGAGGGGGGACTGAGTCTGTGGGACATGACGAGGGTTTTAGCTTGCCGACTATTCCTGTAAGTTCAGGCATGGACACAGGCTCAAAGTGACAGAACACAGTCGAGCACTGAGTGGCCACGTTAAAACTTAATGGAAAACGAGAAAGATTTGCCAGAATAGAAGCAACCTTATGATTAAAAAAGGAGAGAAATTTTTCACAAGTTTCACTTGTCATCTCCAGTGAAGTGGCTGGATTCGGTTTAAGAACATTACTAATAGTATTAAAAAGAACACGTGGCTTACTGATGCTATTTAAAATGAAGTCTGACAAATATTTTGTTTTCTCAGCTTTAACCACACTTGGATAATTTCGACAGTTTTCTTTTAAAATTTGATAGGAGACTTCCAAGTGATCCCCTTTCCACTTGCGCTCCGCCCTTCGCCACTCAAGCCGAGCTGTGTGTGTGCTTTCATTGAGCCAAGGTTCCTGTTTTAGTTTGGGACGTATAGCTCTGAGGGGCGCTATACTATCCAGAATCTTAGAACATGTCGAAAGAAAAGAGTACATCAAATGTTGAGTGTCTGCAGGGTGTGATATACTCTGCATGGACTCAGTAAACAAAGGAGAAAAGGCGGCTGCGGTGTCAGACCTAATAACACGCGCATGACGCACGGCAAGCGGCTTTACATCAGGTTCAAAAGTTAAATCAAACATAACAGGACTGTGATCACTGAACACCGCATCACCAATAACAACATTGTCAACAATAAAACCATAAGACAGTACGAGGTCTAGTGTATGCCCGCGTTCGTGTGTAGAACCACACACAGACTGTACTAAGTTAAAAGAGTCAATGACATTCAGGAAGCTCCTGGATAAAGGTTCGTCTGGGCAGCAGGTGTGAATATTAAAATATCCAACAATTAAGACACGATCGTATTTGGGCAGGATTTCGGCCAGAAATTGAGAAAAGTCATTTATAAAGTCTTTGTGGTACTTGGGTGGTGGATATACGACGACACACAGGACGACACCAGAAAGACCCAGTTCAAACATGCATAGTTCCAAGCTTGAAAAGGAGGATTGCAGGCGGATCTGACGGCATTTAAAGTCATTTTTAAAAACGACTGCTAATCCTCCTCCTTTTCGGCCGGACGACCGCGGAGAATTAAAATAGGAACACTCCGGAGGCAGAAGTTCATTAAGAGCGGCGGACTCACCAACTCTCAGCCAGGTTTCTGTCAAACAGAGGAGGTCCAGTCCGCGGGAGACGAATAAATCCTTCAGGATAAATTTTTTGTTGGTCAAGGATCTTGCGTTCACAAGACCGAATTTAACGGGGGCCGGCTCGTCCAAGGCCGCTGCTAATCCAGGTGGGGCCTGACACAGAGCCCGCAGGTGGCGGGAATTCACGCTGCGTCTCCGGGGGCGGGGCCAGCAGGAGCGAGGCGGGCGAGCTTCCCTCTGCAGACAGACAACAGGCACAATCCAGGACCCGGGGGGATCCAGCGAACGCGGGTGCAGGAAGAGACCAGGTACCGGACCATACTTCCTTCGGGAAGCCACGGAAAGGCGGGCCAGGAGTGCCCTAACTCTCACCAGCTGGCCGCCACGTTTGCCGCGGCGCTGGTGGCGCTTTCGCCGGGGGGGAGGAGCCAGTGGGCGAAAAAGGAAAGGAGGAATCCGGCCAGGTGAGAACGCTAACTTGGACGTCGAAAAACCAACGTCCAAGATG